>NC_069506.1:243159650-243352150 GCF_027579735.1 Bombina bombina
CGTTCTTTCTCTCGTTCTCTCTCTCTCATTCTTTCTCTCGTTCTCTCTCATTATCTCTCTCTCGTTCTTTCTCTCTCTCTCTCGTTCTTTCTCTCTCTCTCTAGTTCTTTCTCTCTCTCTATCCCTCTCGTTCTTTCTCTCTCTCTCTCTCTCTCTCTCTCTCTCTCATTCTCTCTCTCTCTCATTCTCTCTCTCTCTCATTCTCTCTCTCTCTCTCTCTCTCTCTCTCTCTCATTCTCTCTCTCTCTCTCTCTCTCATTCTCTCTCTCTCTCTCTCTCTCTCTCTCTCTCTCTCTCGTTCTCTCTCTCTCTCTCTCTCATATTATAGGATTCCCTAAGCTTACAACAAAGATAACAACAGTAGATATGAGCTGCCATAAATATACAGTGCATACATCAGTACATAAAACAATCTGTCCAAGTTTAGAGATGCCAATCAGTATGCAGTTTGCACAATCATCCCATACATGGAGTCCTACTAAACCAAAATAATTGAATTATATTGTGGTTTCTCACCTAGAAGGCAGAGACCAGTAGAGAGGCTGCACATGAATGCCCAGTTCCTTACAGTGCTCTACCCAGTTCCTAAATTGTTTGGCCCCTAGATTTCAGGGTCCCATGCCTGTTCAGGCCCTAATTCTCTTACCTAGAGTTAGTTCATTTTAACTTTTTTGGACTGATTATATGTAAGATAGGTCACTCAAGTCACATATCTTACCCCCTCTACAATTTAAGTCCATATAGACCACTTATTGGCAACCAGCATTATTAAGAGGATCACATATGTTGCTCTACAATATCAAAATTGCCACACTATTATTTGAAATCACATAAAGCAGTAAAATTTGTTATTTTTTGTGGATAATGAAGATTCTCCAGGATGACAAAAAAATTGACCATTCTTTACTATTATAGAGAAAGTAGTAGTTGCAGAGGATGTTTCTGATGGCTGTTCCTTCACTTTTATGCCTGACCACCGCTGATCCAAATCTATCTTCAATGTAAAAACAAAAATCTTTAATAGTAGGATTGGTAAAATGACTAATAACAAGGTTTTATTGCTTTTGTTTTATTAGTTTAAGTTGCTAAATTAATTTACTGTTAGCAAAAAATTCTTCCAAAATATTTTAGTTTTGTAATTTAAAAAAAAAAAAAAAAAAAGCTAGAGGGAAATAATGTATTAAGCAGTAAATCTTTTTATCACCCAAAGCAGATATTTCCTAAACCTTAGGCAGTAAGGCTATGTACTAAGGCAGCAAAGCAATTATTTATAAACATATACAATAATCTGCTAAATTAATGAGTGCCGGAATAGTACAGGAAAATACAGGTATATTGAAAAATGCTTCTGATGGTTTTATATATATATATATATATATATATATATATATATATATATATATATATATATATATATATATATATATATATATATATATATATATATATATAAATTTATAAAAGAAGAAAAAAATAAGTGAGTATTACCCAGCACTATTATCTCCAAAATTATATTCATAAAGGTGGATACAGGAGAAAAATCATGTGACTCCAAATTGCAAAAAAAAATATAAAAACTAATTTATTATATGTATAAGAAAAATATATAAAAATATGTATCAAAACGCCATGCTATAACTTAACTAAACTTGTCACAGACAATTTAGCATTGCTATAATATTGAAACATTCCCACATGGGTTGACACACAAATAGTCTGATATTCAGCATGTGGAATCAGTGTCAAATCCCATGTACTGAATCAATGCATTATTATATTATCCTTGATTGCATGCAGTGATGGAGATTTATATGATAGCTATCAAGTTAAATTAGAGTCCTAGGCCCCTAATTAAAGTATTGTGCATATGTCCTCCCAGAGTGTTACCACAAGTAGCTTACTGTCTTCTGACTATCACAAATGTGGCTGCTCACCGGACCTGTCAATGTACTGTGAGTGATGTCTCATTCCTCAGCCTTGCTTATATCATTACAATCCTCTTAGAGCACAAACATACCAGATAATAAAAGTGTAGTCATATGATGTTATCGCTCACTGGATCTGTAGATCAAGGCACCGTAAGTAACCTTTCACTTCTCTGCAGTACCACCAATAAAGAAATTCATGATCCCTGGATCCTCCCAGAGTATATACACTAACTGGAGTTTCCAAATCTTTCCCATCATGGTGCCATCCTGTTTACAAAGGCATCTATTTATCACGCTGTCAACGTACCTGCATTCGACGGCACCAATACGCTCGCCTAACATCGCTGCCGCGGACCTGAATACTTTCTACAAAGTTACCAAAAAAGCTGTCAAAAAGCCGCGCACCACATCGATCTCGCTGCTCTTCAGCTTTTTCCCAGATTTATTGGTACCCTGTCACTATACTCTTTACCCCCTAAGCCTCCGCTCCCGGAGCCCACCGCAACTAAATAAAGTGTTTAACCCCTAAACCGCCGCTCCCGGACCCCTCCGCAAATAAATAAAGTGTTTAACCCCTAAACCGCCGCTCCCGGAGCCCACCGCCACCTACATTATATTTATTAACCCCTAATCTGCACCCCCTACACCGCTGCCACCTACATTATATTTATTAACACCTAATCTGCCCCCCTACACCGCCGCCACCTACATTATATTTATTAGCCCCTAATCTGCCCCCCCTATACCGCCGCCACTATATTAACCCCTAAACCTAAGTCTAACCCTAACACCCCCTAACTTAAATATAATTAAAATAAATCTAAATAAATATTCCTAGCATTAAATAAATTATTCCTATTTAAAACGAAATACTTACTTATAAAATAAACCCTAAGATAGCTACAATATAACTAATAGTTACATTGTAGCTATCTTATGGTTTATTTTAATTTTACAGGCAAGTTTGTATTTATTTTAACTAGGTAGAATAGTTATTAAATAGTTATTAACTATTTAATAACTACCTAGTTAAAATAAAGACAAATTTACCTGTAAAATAAAACCTAACCTAAGTAACAATTACACCTAACACTATACTATAATTAAATTAATTCCCTAAATTAACTACAATTAAATAAAATTAAATAAAATTATCTAAAGTACAAACCCCCCCCCACTAAATTACAGAAAATAATAAAATAATAACAAGATTTTTAAATTTATTACACCTAATCTAATCCCCCTAACAAAATAAAAAAGCCCCCCAAAATAAAAAAATCCCTACCCTCCACTAAATTACAAATAGCCCTTAAAAGGGCCTTTTGCGGGGCATTGCCCCAAAGTAATCAGCTCTTTTACCTGTAAAAAAAAATTACAACCCCCTCCAACATTAAAACCCACCACCCACACAACCAACCCTACTCTAAAATTCACTCAATTCCCCCTTTAAAAAACCTAACACTAACCCCTTGAGAAGTCTTCACCCAACCAGGCCGAAGTCCTCAACGAAGCCGGGCGAAGTGGTCCTCCAGACAGGCAGAAGTCTTCATCCAAGCCGGGCAGAAGAGATCCTCCAGATGGGCAGAAGTCTTCATCCAGACGGCATCTTCTATCTTCATCCATCCGTCGCGGTGTGGCTCCATCTTCAAGACATCCAACGCGGAGCATCCTCTTCATCCAGAATCTTCTTCAACAATGACGGGTCCTTTAAGTGACGTCATCCAAGATGGCATCCCTTCAATTCCGATTGGCTGATAAAATTCTATCAGCCAATCGGAATTAAGGTAGGAAAAATCCTATTGGTTGATGCAATCAGCCAATAGGATTGAGCTCGCATTCTATTGGCTGATTGGAACAGCCGATAGAATGCAAGCTCAATCCTATTGGCTGATTGGATCAGCCAATAGGATCTAACTTCAATTTTACAGGTTCCTATCAGCCAATCGGAATTGAAGGGACGCCATCTTGGATGACGTCACTTAAAGGACCTGTCATTGTTGAAGAAGACTCCGGATGAAGAGGATGCTCCGCGTCGGATGTCTTGAAGATGGAGCCGCTCCGCTCCGGATGGATAAAGATAGAAGATGCCGTCTGGATGAAGACTTCTGCCCGTCTGGAGGACCACTTCTCCCGGCTTCGTTGAGGACTTCGGCATGGTTGGGTGAAGACTTCTCAAGGTAGGGTGATCTTCAAGGGGTTAGTGTTGGATTTTTAAGGGGATTGGGTGGGTTTTAGAGTAGGGTTGGTTGTGTGGGTGGTGGGTTTTAATGTTGGCGGGGTTGTAAATTTTTTTTACAGATAAAAGAGCTGATTACTTTGAGGCAATGCCCCGCAAAAGGCCATTTTAAGGGCTATTTGTAATTTAGTGTAGGGTAGGGCTTTTTTTATTTGGGGGAGGCTTTTTTATTTTGTTAGGAGGATTAGATTAGGTGTAATTAGTTTAAAAATCTTGTAATTATTTTATTATTTTCTGTAATTTAGTGGGGGTTTTTTTTGTACTTTTGTAATTTTATTTAATTTTATTTAATTTTATTTAATTGTAGTTAATTTAGGGAATTAATTTAATTATATTAATTCTCTATTTATCCCACTCCTTTGTTTTACACTATCTATTATTTGCCATATCAGCTGACTAATATGATGGCCACATTTTAGGAAGTGGTTAGATACAGGTGCTTCATAGTTTTTACATCTTATATTTGATCGATGTTGGCATAACCTATCTCGGGCCTTGCGGGTCATTTCCCCTATATAAATTAGGGAACAGGGGCATTTGATAAGGTATACAATATAAGCAGATGCACATGTGAAAAATTCCTTTATTTCATATCTTTTACCTTTTCTAGGGTGAAAGAAATATTTTCCCTTAATCATTGAATTACAGCTTAAACACCCTAGGCATGGATAACACCCTAGTTGCTTTTTATTAAGAAAGGTCTGTGTATCCTTCTTTTTAGACGCTATATCTGTTCTGGTCAATTGATCCCTAAGGTTTTTCACCCTCCTATATGCCATTAGGGGGGGGGGGGGATTCCTAAATATCTCCATATCTTTATTACATTCTTTAAGGATGTGCCAATGTTTTTTATTATACGTGATACTTGCTCACCATTGGGATTATACTGGGTCACTAAAACCATTCTATCTGTATTGTTGTCTTTGTTTTTTTACTTCCTTGGCACTTTTTAGGCTGTCAAGTTGTTCCCTAACCAATGCTTGTAGGTATCCTCTATTTACAAATTTTTGTTGCATTTCTTTCAACTGTTTTTCTTTAGTATCACTGTTGCTAACTATTCTATCTACCCTCAGTAGCTGGCTTTTTGGTAGAGAATTTATTAAATTCTTAGGGTGAAAGCTGTCATAGCTCAATAATGTGTTTCTATCAGTTTCCTTCACATAAAGATCAAACATCAGCTTATTTCCATCTTTGCTAATCCTAGTATCTAGAAAAGAAACAGATTCTTTACTACTTACAACAGAAAATTCTAGTCCCCTCACTGCTGTATTTATCTCTTTAACAAATTCATATAGGGACTCAACGCTGCCCCACCATATGCCAAACACGTCATCTATACAGCGCCACCATGTGGCCCCATATGCAATAAACTTCTCATTTTCATAGATCACTCTCTCCTCTATCTCATTCATGAACAAGTTGGCATATGATGGGGCAACGTTGGTCCCCATCGCTGTTCCCTTGGTCTGAACATACCAATCATCTTGGAAGAAAAAATGGTTCCAATATAAAATAAGTCTTAACAAATCTTCAATGAAATCTACTTGTAACTCTGTACTTTTTTTGTTAATTTTAAGGATTTTCCTAATGACTCCAATACCTGTTTCATGCTTAATAGCTGTATATAAGCTTTTCACATCCATTGTATATAACAGGAATTTATTGGACTCTAAACATAAATCTTTAGCCTTACTTAAGAAATCCCCCCTATCTTTAAGATATGAAGACATCTGTGATACCTCTGATGGCAATACCTTATCAAGAAAAATAGAAATGTTAGTAAATGTAGAGTTCACACTAGAGACTATAGGCCTCCCAGGAGGTCTATTTGCATCTTTATGCACTTTAGGCACTGTGTAAAAAACAGGATTTCTGGGTTCTTTATTAAATAAATATTCATTCATTTTTTTGTTAATTAATTTATTGTTATATGCCTTACTCAATACATTCTCAATTTCTTTCTGAATGTTTTTTTATAAAGCTGTTTATAAGTTTGTTTATCCCCTAATTGATTCTCTATTTCCCTAATATAGTAATTTCTATCAAGGATTATTGTGGCTCCACCCTTATCCACTTTTTTGATGTTTACCTCTTTAGATTTATTCTTGAGGGTCTGTAAGGCTTTAAACTCCCCTTGTGTCAAATTATGCCCTTCAGATCTATTGTGATGTCTCCTGTTTATTTTTTCTTCCTTAGTTTTTAGTTTATCAATATCCCCCTCAACCAATTCAATAAATGTATTATTATTATTACTAAGTTCTGTGATAACAGGGTTAAACACACTTTTCTTTTTCAGTGCTAATTCTTTTAATGACCAAACTGTATTGCTTACATTAGTTAAGGGTAACATCTGCTCGTTTTGCTTAAACCACATTTTTAACTTTTTAATCTTTATTAAGCTCAAAAAAATTAGTCTTTGTATATGGGCAAAATGTCAGCCCTTTCTCTAGCAAGTTCAGTTAATCATTGGTTAAATCTTTTCCTGATATATTTAACACAGAAGAATGTATAGATCTTAACCTTTCTGTGTCTAGATCAATGTCCACAGTACCGTCATCTTTGTTTATGGGCGATCTCCTTACTCCTGCTCCTCTTGCGGTGCTTCCTACCGCCTCTCTTTTGCTGCCTGAATCCAAAGGGGAAGATTCATCTGACTCAGAATGGGACATCACAGCTCCTTCCGCACTACCTGGTATACTTCCTTGATGCCTATTGGTCCTCCTTCCATCGTTACATTTATTGTTGCGGTATCCTTAGTAACCGTTTTGCCACGTATACGTTACCCGTCTGATAATCCATCTCATCTCGTTGGAATTTCTGCCTTTTTCGTTCCTTAATGGCCTTTTGAAGCTCGCTTATTTTGCCTTCCACCCGTTTGGTTAAAGCATCCATTTCTTCAGATGTCAGCATTCTGGTTAGTTCTTCTTTATTCTTTTTAATTTTCTCGTCCTGTATCGCCATCTCTTTGATAAATGACTCTAATTGTATTTAATTTAGTTAATTTATTTAATTATATTGTAGTGTTAGGTGTTAGTGTAATTTAGGTGTTAATAACTTAGGGGTTAATAACTTTAGTATAGTGTTGACGATGTTGGGGGCGGCAGATTAGGGGTTAATAATTGTAATGTAGGTTGTGGCGATGTTAGGGACAGCATATTAAGGGTTAATAATATTTAAATAGTGTTTGCAATGCGGGAGAGGCAGCAGATTAGGGGTTAATAAATTTTGGTAGGTTGCGGCGACATTGGGGGCGGCAGATTAGGGGTTAATAAATATAATGTAGGTGTCGGTGATGTTGGGGGCCGCAGATTAGGGGTTCATAACTATAATGTAGGTGGCGGCGGTGTCCGGAGCGGCAGATTAGGGGTTAATAATATAGTGTAGGTGTTGGCGATGTTGGGGGCGGCAGATTAAGGGTTAATAAGTGTAAGATTAGGGGTGTTTAGACTCAGGGTTTATGTTAGGGTGTTAGATTTAGACATTAAATTTATTTCCCCATAGGAATCAATGGGGCTGCTTTTTTGCAGGTGTTAGACTTTTTTTCAGCTGGCTCTCCCTGTTGATTCCTATGCACAATTCGTGCACGAGCACGTTACACCAGCTCACCGCTGACTTAAGCAGCGCTGCTGTTGGAGTGCGGTAAGGAGCAATATTTTGCTCAACGCTCACTCCTTGTCTTTTAACGACGGGTTTCTGAAAACTTGTAATACCAGCGCTGTATGTAAGTGAGCGGTGAGGGAAAACTGTTTGTTAGCACCGCACAGCCTCTAACGCATAACTCGTAATCTAGCCGTATGTGATTAGAAATATTAAGGGGTCGAAATTTAATGCAGATATCATAGAAAGTGGACACCTCAATTTATTAAAAGTGGAGCATAATTCAACTCTTCATTTAGTCCATCAGGTTGGACAGTGTTTAGGTTGAAAATCTACTGAAATTCAGCTTTAAGTAAGGAATTTTCCCCATCAACACCTCTTTCATTAATAATGATATATTCAACCCGCATAAATCTTAACTCACTATCACTCTTCCCATAAATTCCTTTAAAATCACATACAATACCACTAGATTTATTACAATAGTTAACTATGTCCCTCCTGCTTTCTTTCATCTTTTCTTCCACTTTATGGTAGGTTTTCCCAACATACTGACTGGGACATGGACATGTTAAAATGTATAATAGCCCCATGTACGCTTTTTTTCACTCTATGTCGGTTACCACATTTATCCTCAATTAAGTGGACTTTAATTAAATCTTTACACATTTTACATTTTCCACTGAGAAAATATCAGTTTTTAAGTCTATCTTTACTTAACCAGTCATGTAAGTTGGTTGTCCTCACAAAATGGCTGAGTACCAATTTATCCCTCAAGGACAGTACTTTCTTTGCTGTCATAAGGGGGAAATCACCTACAATCTGTGCAATTACACAATCCAAAGTATATAATATAATCTGCTTTGCAAGGGGTGCTGTTCAAATGAGGGGGGCACAGAGTTTGTCCTGGGGACCAGTGAGTTCTAGTTACATATATATATATATATGGTCCTAGAGGTCTCTGTGCAACTCTTATAGATCTTTCTGACAATGATGAAAAAAAAAAAAAACCTGTGTTGTTTTCTGTTAATTTAATGGAGATTGACATCTAAGATGTGAAGCAGGCACGTGCTCATATTTCAAAAGTTACTTTGACAGGAAAAAAAATTGTAGGGTTCTGTTATTTCTGTATACTTAGTTAATTTATCTTCTTACACAAATTGCTGCAAAATCAAAAATGCAATATGTAATCAAGCACATCTAAAGGAAAAGCAGGAAAAAATAACACATAGCTGCTACTCACAGCTTCATATTATTCATATTTTTAATATTGAATATAAAATTCTAATGTTTTACTATTGACAATATTATATCTATCTATGTATCTTTCATCTGTGTATCTATCTATCTATTTATCATCTATCTATCTGTCTATGTCTGTCTGTCTGTCTATTTATTTATCATCTATTGATCTGTCTATCATCTATGGATCTATCTATCTATCTATCTATCTATCTATCTATCTATTTATCTGTCTGTCTATCTATCTACATATATTGTAAACTTTGCTGAAATGTGTTGTATTTCCCTTTTATTTTATTTTATACAAAGGTTGTGAACCATCTGTGCAAATTACTTACATTTACAACCAATTGGATTTTTAACTGGGATTTTAATTGGTTACTGTCAGCAAGACTTATACTACTATGCATGTGTTATTTTATCTTACTTAACACTCCAAAACAAATTGCATTTCATTAAGTAGAGAGTGTGCGTTGAAACCTAGTGGGATCTGCTGGTTCTGTTCTTGATGTACCTTGATGATGGATTACACAATCTAACTAGCCACTATTGTTTTGGCCTTTAGATATCCATGTTTGATTCCATGTAAGGCTCACTAGCTTTATTTCCATATCTATACGTCCTTGTACAAATATTGTATATCCTAAGGCATCAAATTAAATCAAATAATAAGTTATCCATGTTTGTATTTTTTTAAAATAGGCAGAATGGAGGGAAGAAAAAAATCTTGTTTCTAAAACTATGGAAAAATGTATATTGTTTAATAAAACCTGTAAGGACTGAAATAGTTTGCATGTCAAAGAGGGTACAGTTGGTTTATGGGGACTGTAGGGGTACACAATGTGAGGCAGGGAGCCATTTGACTCTCAGAACAGGCTTTATGCATTAGGATGTGAAAAAAACTCAGCTGTTCTAATGATCTGTGGGCTGATTTTGAGACAGACTTGATGTGTACAGTACATACATTACTACGATTCTTAAAGCACAGAAAATTAAATGTACAGATATTGAGATAGTGCTTTACTTGTTTAATAAGTAATATGGTAACTGATGATAGAGTAATTTAGTAATGTACACCACCATTACTAATTGCATGTAGTGGAATTTCACTAATAATCTTACCTCACTGGTCAAGGTACACTGAAATACTGACACCCAAGGCCAGATCTAGTTGCTGTTTCTTGGCTGACTTCTCCTCATCTCTCAAAAGAACCTTTATAATCAATGATTTTCTTATCACTTCATTCCAGTTACTGCAGGCAGTGCTGACATATTGGAAACGTGTGTGTTCAGTGTATGGAAAAACGTTCTGAGCTCCAATAGGTTAGCTGGAAGATTTCTGCCGTACTCCTTGTAAAAATAATCAAACAGAAGCAATTTTAGTACCTCCTGGCAATTGTACAACTTTCATTCCATAGGCAAAGACTTCAGAGTAGCAGAAACTTTTAGGGCACCTAAAGAAGGATAACAGTTGATTCGCTGAATATTGTATAAGTTTAAAGTTGAATTAATTAAAAGTTATTGCCCACTCTATCATCTATCCATCTATCTATCTATCTATCTATCTATCTATCTATCTATCTAACTATCTATCTATCTATCTATCTATCTATCTATCTATCTATCTATCTATCATCTATCTATCTAGATTTTTGTTCCAACAACATTATTAGTGTGGTTCATTATTTTAGTCTGTTATTATGGTTCCAAAAATAACAAATGGTTCTGAGCTTAATGGTTATGCCATATGAGAGCAGGAGTATCTGGCTATAGTGTGAAATCAGTTTAGTGTAATTATTTATAACAAGGGTGAAAACCCAATAGGGGGCGCTAAAGCATAGAATGTGTACAATACCATATATATATATATATATATATATATATATATAGGCAACAGTCAGTGGTATAGCACTCTCAAATATAGTCCGGGGTGCACAGCAAAAGTAACAAATAATCTCAGAAAGAAGCAGGCACTCTCCGTTTTACACTTCAATTTTTTACTTAGTGACGTTTCGGGGTTTCACCCCCGTCCTCAGACTTACAGCCGTAAGTCTGAGGACGGGGGTGAAACCCCGAAACGTCACTAAGTAAAAAATTGAAGTGTAAAACGGAGAGTGCCTGCTTCTTTCTGAGATTATATATATATATATATATATATATATATATATATATATATATATATATATATATGTGTGTGTGTGTGTGTGTATAATCTTGGCACAGTGAAAATCTGGCTAGGCCGATATTAGATTAATCTAGATCTATATATATCCACACACATATATATGTACATAGAAGTGTACACACAACCGTGTAGATCAATATCTACATACAATTCTCTATTACAAATCACCATATGCAGAAATTTAAATGGCACAACAGTATCAATACACAGTTAAATACCAGAGTCCAAAATAGAAGATGGAGATCAGACTCCAACAATGATCAAATATATTCCAAGGTGTGTCAGTTCTGTGCAATTCCAGGCCGCACTCAATCTTCACCCTCCAAAGGTCAGACAATCTAGAAAAAACAAGGAAAGAGGCGCCATATGTGTGAATCTGTAACAACCAGTTCCAAAGATAGAGCAAGTGCAGGGTACTCACAATATGAGAAGGCACTCAGATGTGCCTGTAGATGCAGGCTGGTATTTGCAGCAAACCAGCTAGCTGTACAAGGCACTTCGGGGTCCCAGGATGGAAATCTGTATGTCTTAGCAGACTGTGAGTTGGGAATCCAGCAATGTGGCACACAGGGGCTAGGTGCAAACAAAAGCACACAACTGTGTGAATCGGTTTAGCTATATATCCAATAAGGGGTTAGCGCTCTTGTTCGTTACATCCCGTATACCGATTACCGAGTCAATATTGACTCGGTAATCGGTATACGGGATGTAACGAACAAGAGCGCTAACCCCTTATTGGATATATAGCTAAACCGATTCACACAGTTGTGTGCTTTTGTTTGCACCTAGCCCCTGTGTGCCACATTGCTGGATTCCCAACTCACAGTCTGCTAAGACATACAGATTTCCATCCTGGGACCCCGAAGTGCCTTGTACAGCTAGCTGGTTTGCTGCAAATACCAGCCTGCATCTACAGGCACATCTGAGTGCCTTCTCATATTGTGAGTACCCTGCACTTGCTCTATCTTTGGAACTGGTTGTTACAGATTCACACATACGGCGCCTCTTTCCTTGTTTTTTCTAGTGTAATTATTTGTCATTTTTGTCTGGGTCCAGAACATGCATTGATCTTTAAGAATCTATTTTTGAGTGGCATCACTTGTTATCTGCAAAATGTTCAGTAACATCTTGGCAATATCATTACTCTATGTGAAAAGGACATTTTGACTATGAATTTGCATATCCAAATATGTTTTATTGACTTTATTAGAATATAGGTGTACATATTATTTCCTCATTTAGTCTACTACATACTGCTGTAGAGAGAGATGAATGATGAAAAAGAGATCAAAATTGAAAAAGAAAAAAGAAACAAGCAGATTCAGAGTTATTTTTTTTTTTGAGCTGTGCGGTGCTAACGAGCAGTTTTCTCTCACTGCTCACTTACCTACAGCGCTGGTATTACGAGTTTTTACAAACCCGGCGTTAAAAGACAAGAAGTGAGCGTTTAGCAAAATTTTGCTCCTTAACGCACTCCAATACCAGCACTGCTTAAGTCAGCGGTGAGCTGGTCGTATGTGCTCATGCACAATTTCCCCATAGGAATCAACGGGGAGAGCCGGCTGAGAAAAAGTCTAACACCTGCAAAAAAGCAGCGTAAAGCTCCCTAACACAGCCCCATTGATTCTTATGGGGAAATAAAATTTATGTCTACACCTAACATGAACCCCAAGTCTAAACACCCCTAATATTACACTTATTAACCCCTAATCTGCTGCCCCCAACATCGCTGACACCTACATTATATTTATTAACCCCTAATCTGCCGCCCCTATACTAAATGTATTAACCCCTAAACCTAAGTCTCACCCTAACACCCCCTAACTTAAATATAATTACAATAAATCGAAATAAAAATTCCTATCATTAACTGCATTGATCCTATTTAAAACTAAATACTTACCTATAAAATAAACCCTAAGCTAGCTACAATATAACTAATAGTTACATTGTAGCTAGCTTAGGGTTTATTTTTATTTTACAGTCAAGTTTGTATTTATTTTAACTTGGTACAATAGTTATTAAATAGTTATTAACTATTTAATAGCTACCTAGCTAAAATAAATACAAAAGAACCTGTAAAATAAAACCTAACCTAAGTTACAATAAAACCTAACACTACACTATAATTAAATTAACTAAAATAATAACAATTAAATAAATTAAATTAAATTAGCTAAAGTACAAAAAACAAACAAACACTAAATTACAGAAAATAATAAACAAATTACAAGATATTTAAACTAATTACACCTAATCTAATAACCCTATCAAAATAAAAAATGCCCCCTAAATAAACCTCCCCTAGCCTAAACTAAACTATCAATAGCCTTTAAAAGGGCCTTTTGCGGGGCATTGCCCCAAAGTAATCATCTCTTTTACCTGTAAAAATAAATACAAACAACCCCCCAACAGTAAAACCCACCACCCACACAAACAACCCCCCAAATAAAATACTATCTAAAAAAAAAATAAGCTCCCCATTGCCCTTTTAAGGGCATTTGGATGGGCATTGCCCTTAAAAGGGCAGTTAGCTCTTTTGCAGGCCCAAAGCCTAACCTAAAAATAAAACCCACCTAATGCAACCTTAATAAAAACCTAACACTAACCCCCTGAAGATCGACTTACAGTTCTGAAGACCGGACATCCATCCTCAAGGAAGCAGCAGAAGTCTTCATCCAACTGGGTCGAAGTCCTCAACGAAGCCGGGAGAAGTCTTCATCCAAGCTGGGCGAAGTGGTCCTCCAGATGGGCAGAAGTCTTTATCCAGACGTCATCTTCTATCTTCATCCATCCGACGCGGAACAGGACCATCTTCAAGACATCCGACGCGGAGCATCCTCTTCATCTGACGACTACCCGATGAATGAAGGTTCCTTTAAGTGACGTCATCCAAGATGGCATCCCTTAGATCCTGATTGGCTGATAGAATTCTATCAGCCAATTGGAATTAAGGTAGAAAAAATCCTATTGGCTGATGCAATCAGCCAATAGGATTGAAGCTCGCATTCTATTGGCTGATTGGAACAGCCAATAGAATGCAAGCTCAATAGAATAGAATTCTATCAGCCAATCGGAATCTAAGGGACACCATCACTTAAAGGAACCATCATTCATCGGGTAGTCGATGGATGAAGAGGCGGCGACGTTGGGGGCGGCAGATTAGGGGTTAATAAGTGTAGGTAGGTTGCGGCGACATTGGGGGCGGCAGATTAGGGGTTAATAAATATAATGTAGGTGTCGGCAATGTTGGGGGCAGCAGATTAGGGGTTCATAAATATAATGTAGGTGGCGGCGGTGTCCGGAGCGGCAGATGGCAGATTAGGGGTTACAATTTTTATTTTAGTGTTTGTGATGTGGGAGGGCCTCGGTTTAGGGGTTAATAGGTGGTTTATGGGTGTTAAAGTACTTTTTAGCACTTTAGTTATGAGTTTTATGTTACGGCGTTGTACCATTAAATTCTTACCTACTGACTTTTAAATGCGTTATGGATCTTGGAGGTAGAGGGTGTACCGCTCACTTTTTGGTCTCCCAGCACAGACTCGTAATATCAGCGCTATGGAAGTCCCATAGAAAAAAGACTTTACAAAGTTTACGTAAGTCGTTTTGCGGTAAGGCCAAAGAAGTGTGCGGTGCCCCTAAGCCGTAATACCAGCGGGCATAAAAAAGCAGCGTTAGGACCTCTTAACGCTGCTTTTTTACCTTAACGCACAACTCATAATCTAGTCATACAAATCAATGGACCTTATCCTTCATTCCTTAACCCTTTCACTGCTAAGCCATTTTCACACCCCAGTGCTGAGCTAATTTTGAGCTTTTTTTGCTACTTACATTTCACTATTGTAAGTCGAATTTCAGTGAGTGACCCACACAAATTATATATTGTTGGTTTTTATCAACAGGCCCAGCAGATTCAGAATATACCATTATAATATTATATAACATTTCAGCAAGAAATATATGTGGCATAAACTCTTTTAGTAAATGATAATGAGTGACCACTGCTATTACTTTGATCAGCTTACTACTGTTACCAATGGTAGCCACATGTGAAATAAGGGGTTATTTAGATTAGAGAGGTCCCTTTGTGCAGTAAAGAAATAAAAGCACTTTTGTTCTTGCAAAGTGTTACCATAGTAATCACCTAGCTATAGACAAAATTCATACAAATTGAAGAGGACTGCTAGAAAATAAACTTTATTAGGGGTCTCTAGACTTAATTCTACAGAAAACAAGTTTTGAAGTGAAAGGGAGGGATGGGTTGCTATACTACAGAAAAAGGGGAAATTACAGCGGTGGGGCTGCACAGAAATCACAGGTAGGGGGTGGGTGAGGGGGGACCCCTAAACTACAGAGAAAACATCAATAAATAAATAAAATAAAAACTAGGTACTAGCAGACAGCTGCTAGTGCCTAAGATGGCTGCCCCTAGTGGGAGGGGGAGGGTTAGAGAGCTGTTTAGCGAGCTGTTTTGTAGGGATCAGGGGCGCGATTACATATACGACACAGGCTTCGGCGCAATCGTTAAAACATGCTCCGCCCGTCGCCCCTCGCACATCGTGGTAATACATATACTGTGCCGTTAGATGCTAAACTGGCGTAAGTAGAGCAAACTGGCGATCTTCTGAAATGTGTGCAAATACACATTTTAGTCGTCGCAAGTCGCTTACGCCATTATTGTGTCCACGGAAAGTGTCAATAAATTAGTTTTATGCAAATTAGGTTAACACTCGTAAAAATGAAACCAGAATTCAAATAAAAATGTGACACGTAATTACGCTATTCAAATTCATATATAAACCCATGCCCAGCCGCCATTTTCTTCATTGTGTTTGGATTGTTCATTGAGCTACAACACACTACACTGGAGTGGAGGATTAGTCAGAGTAGAGAGAGAGGTGCAAACAGAGGAGTTAGTTAGGTTGCATTGTTGTTGAGTAAGCTTGTAGACTTACACATATTCTTACATATTGCATACATACATACATACATACATACATATACAAATACACCACACTTTTTTTTCTAACACCTCACACATATATTATTTGATTTTTACAACGTGATAGGCTGAGTGTTTGGTTGTGATTGTGTGTGATTGAACTGGGAGTGTGAGTGTGTGTAGTGTGATTTAGTGTGAGGATGGCAGGGAGGAGGGGAGAGGAGTGGCAGGGAGAGGAGTATTGGAGAGGAAAGGAGGAGCAGTGGGGTCCCCGTCAGGGAGTAAGTGGAGAGGGAGAGCCAGAAGGGATGATGGAGCAGGCACATCTAGGAGAGGGACAGAGGGTGCACATGGGGACAGAAGGGGGGAGGAGGGAAAGGATAGGGAGGAACCCACACCAGGGACATGGGAGGAAGCCAAGTGGCCATGGAGGATGAGAGGCTGAGATGTCCCAACTTCTCATTTGTGGAAAATGTTGTCCTTGTCCAGGCCATCATGGACAATTACAGTGCCCTCTGCGGGCAGGAGAAGGGCAAATGCATTGCCAAAAAGAGAAAAAAAGAGAAAAATTGGTTGGTTGGTAGAGGATGGTGTCAACAGTGTGGCCCCTCAGAGGAGGACTGTTGAAGGACTGAAAAAGCACTGGAATGACTGCAAGAGGCAGGTCAAAGTAAAGATGGGGCAGAAAGCTATCCACCAGAAGGAAACAGGTGGTGGTCCATCCCTGGATATAGAGTATAACACCTGGCAGTAGATGATACGCAGGTCCCTGAGTATCACAGCAGTCTGTGGACTTCCAGAGGCTCATGACTCAGGGGAGTAACATCCCCTACACCAGTATTATATGCATTTGTGATATAGCATCCTTTAATATCACACATTCATGTACACAATTAGGAACATGGTATTGGCGTACTAACAAAAGCATCTACAATTATACTTGACATTACTGCTACTTAACACAATGCAATTCCTGATATGAGGTGGAATAGTTCATTACTAACATGTGTCAGAGTAACACAGGCCACAAGCAACATGTAATTGTATGCCCACATGGACATATATCGGACTGTACTAATCCCTCTCATCCTTTGATTCCTCCACAGAACCTTCTGTCACAAGGATACAAACATCCATGCCACCACCACGAGTCTTCAGGCATCCCCACGAACAGTATGCTCCCAGGCATGAACATGCTTGTATGGCTTCAGTTGAGGACCCGGGAGTGATGCCACCGCCATTGCCATATGACCCCTGGCAAGATTCCCGGCCAGAGGAATATCCTTCCTTTGGCTTTGAGGGGGAGTCAAGACAGTCACAAAGGGTCCATATATTTACCACCCCCCCCACAACACAATCTCATGTCAGTCATGGAATTTATCCACAGACTATGTCACAAGAAGTGCCAATTGGAGTGGCTGAGTGGTCATACACTAGTCATCAGTGGGACTATCAATCAACCATGAGAGCTCCCTCATCCTCATCCATGGGACGACCTCCCCATCCTTATCCATGGGACGACCTCCCCCATCCTCATTCATTTGATGACTTCCCCCATTTGCAGATGGAAATATATCAGAAACTACAGCAAATGCAGCTGAACATGCCCCACAAGCCCCATCAGATGCAGCTGAACCTACCCCACAAGCCCCATCAAATGCAGCTGAACATGCCCCACAAGCCCCATCAGATGCAGCTGAACCTACCCCACAAGCCCCATCAGATGCAGCTGAACCTGCCCCACAAGCCCCAT
Organism: Bombina bombina; assembly: GCF_027579735.1. NCBI lineage: Eukaryota > Metazoa > Chordata > Amphibia > Anura > Bombinatoridae > Bombina > Bombina bombina. The sequence goes on from NC_069506.1 coordinate 243,177,534, forward strand.
CAGATGCAGCTGAACCTGCCCCACAAGCCCAATGAGATGCAGCTGAACCTGCCCCACAAGCCCCATCAGATGCAGCTGAACCTGCCCCACAAGCCCCATCAAATGCAGCTGAACCTGCCCCACAAGCCCCATCAGATGCAGCTGAACCTGCCCCACAAGCCCCATCAGAGGCAGCTGAACCAGCCCCACAAGCCCCATCAGATGCAACTGAACCTGCCCCACAAGCCCCATCAGATGCAGCTGAACCTGCCCAACAAGCCCCATCAGATGCAGGTGAACATGCCCCACAAGCCCCATCAGATGCAGCTGAACCTGCCCCACAAGCCCCATCAGATGCAGCTGAACATGCCCCATCAGATGCAGGTGAACATGCCCCACAAGCACCATCAGATGCAGGTGAACATGCCCCACAAGCACCATCAGATGCAGGTGAACATGCCCCACAAGCACCATCAGATGCAGGTGAGCATGCCCCACAAGCAGCTAGAAGTCCTGTTGCTCAAGAGCATGTGGATGCATTGTATTCTCTCCTGGGTGAAGAATACATTGCACTCCAGAGGATGCTCATAGCAAGCACTGAGAGCATACAAAGAGGCCAAGAGAGGTTCTTCAGGAGGCAAGAGAGGATACAACAACGTAGCATAGAGCTTCAGAGGGACATGGCAGCATCGTTAAGTGCAAGTGTTCAGAACCAGTCACAGTCTATGATGCGAATTCTGTCTGATATGCAGATGGACAATAGATGGAGAGAACAAAATCAACTCTTGGGTGTGTTGGTCGAGCACTTTACACACCAGCAGGACACTGCCTCCAGCCTATCATCTGTGGCCAGCACACCAGCAGAAACACCAGAATCTTCTAAAACCAGGAAAACAAGAAAATCCACTACAAGCAACTCAGCTCCCTCATCCAAGAAGCCATAAAAATTAATAAATATTATTATAGTTCACCATAAACCTTGTCCTCTGTTATTTATCATGTAATTGTCATACACATCCATGTAAGGTGTGTTTTATTACACTAATATTGTTAAAACATATAATATTAACTGTGTGGAAATGGCAAGAAAAACAGGTAATATTATAATGTTTATGACATATTCTTGTACTATAACTCACATATAGTTGTTTATAAAGGATACATATAGTAACATTCACTTCTAAGATGTAAATTAATGTATCTCACATACAATATATATGAACACATGGGTATAAATAATACAGTTGTTACCAATAGGTGTGCATTACCAGGTGTTTTACGGCTGCAGGTGAGAGGTTGTGTTGTTTGTGATTGGTTTGACACAATTGCAAAGAGGCGGCCTTCAAGGTTCCAGAAATTATCATATGAGCCATCCTAGGTTTATCTTTCAACCAAGAATACCAAGAGAACAAAGCTAAATTGGTGTTAGAATTAAATTGGAAATTTGTTTTAAATGACATGCCCTATTTGAAACAAGAAGGTTTTGTTTGGACTAGACTGTCCTATTATATATTTTAGCATCAATGTCAAGCTGTGTTAACAGTAGAATAAATTACAATCCTAGTGGGTTCTAAAGAGATAAAGGTAATACAATTATGATTTCCCATTTTTCTCTCCAAGTATTGGTGATTGTTTAAAGAACAAATATAAAGTAAATAAGCAAGTATATGTACACAATGTGATAAAGTAATTAGATCTGATTACACCTACAAGCTTAATGCATTTGATTAGGTTGTGGCTTCAAAATACAAAATCAGCTATTTCAAATACAAAAAGAAAGCTTAAAAAATGTTTAACTATTTGAGATGCTGCTTAAATGTATGGGTTTGTTAAGGCTTCCAGGGAGTTACGTTGCTTTTTTAGTCAGTGCAAGGGTTGCTGCGACTGCAATGTTTGGCAAGATGAGAATGGAGTAGATTTTCTTAATTCTGCGCGTGTAAGTCCTTACGCTGTATATTTGATACCAAATTGCGCAGCTGTTCTGTTTTAATCTATTGGAGAAAAAAATACGGCCGACGAGTGAAATATACGCACGTAACTTGTATGCTACGTTGTATATGTAATACCAAAATCACGTAAAAACCGGCGTCGCCGGCTTTTGCGGTTGACGCAGCATATGTAATGGGGCCCCAGGGAGGTGGGAGGGTTGAGGAGAGATCCCTACACAGTAGAAAATATAATTAAAACATTTTTTAAAAAATCTTTAAACTGTATACTGCCAGACTATCTGCCAGTACCTAATGGTGGTGAGTAGTGTGTGTGGGAAGGAGACAACTGTTTGGGAGGCAGCACAGAGGTGGGAGGCTAACCCCTAAATTACAGAACTATAACACTTACCAGCTAACTAATGAACCACTTCACTGCCAGAAATATAAGTAATTGTTATGGACAGCTGCAATAAGCGGCCTTCTAATTAACAAAAAGCAAAGGCGAGGGGGTCAATTTAACAAGTGCCGGGCGAAAATGATTCACTGTAGCGAATCATGCATGCCCATCATCGCTAAATGCCGACAGCATACGCTGTTGGCATTTAACATTGCGCAAGTATTTCTTGTGAGATGCTTGAGCAATACCGCCCCCTGCACATTCACAGCCAATCGCCCGCTAGCAGTGGCCATCAATCATCCCTATAGTATCGGGATGATTTCAGTCCGTCACCTAAAAGGTGGTGGAAAAATAAAGGAGCACATTACAACCACTGCTTCTTAACTTCCATTTCTGGTGAGCCAGAGATGATAGGCATAGAAAGCAGCATGAGCTGCTTGTTAAAGCTACCCCAAAGTCTAGCATGTCTGCTATTTCTGAACAAAAAGGACCCTCCCAGAGAAGCTTTTACAACCATTTGTTTTAGAACTGCACAAGCAGTATGTACATAATTTCAGGGAGAAACACATACGGCTAGATTACGAGTTTTTGTCGGTAATAGTGTGCGGTGCTAACGCTCCTCTTTTTCTCACCACTCACTTAAGACAACACTGGTATTACGAGTTTTCTGCAAGCCGGCGTTAGCCTCAGAAGCTAGCGTTGAGCAAAGTTTAGCTCCACATCTCACCTCAATACCATCGCTGCTTACGGTAGTGGTGAGCTGGCTAAACGTGCTCGTGCACGATTTCCCCATAGGAAACAATGGGGCAAAGCTGGCTGAAAAAAAACCTAACACCTGCAAAAAAGCAGCCTTCAGCTCCTAACGCAGCCCCATTGTTTCCTATGGGGAAATACTTTTTACGTCTGCACCTAACACCCTGACATGAACCCTGAGTTTAAACACCCCTAATCTTACACTTATTAACCCCTAATCTGCCGTCCCCGACACTTTACCCTTTCTTGAGAAGGGGAACAAGCAGAGGCATTTTACAATAAAAGAACACAAAGTAAATAATGCATGTATACTACAATGTTTTATTATATCCTTTACAAGAAATACTGGGGATTAAATATTCTTATAACCACATTTAATTTAAATGCAAATTCTTTGCAATGTTAAAGGGATACTAAGTATTCCTACAAGCACTACTATAAAAAATACAGAATCTGAGTACTATATTTAACTCAATAAATTGAAAGGATTATTGACATTAGACTTTGTATTTGTTGTATGGCAGTGTATGGAGGAATACAGATTTAAATTACTATAGTTCTAAATTAAAACTTTATTTCTAGCAATGTTAAGTACAAAATACCAGTTGTATAATGATGGAAACACAAATTCCCAGAGTAAGATATTGCACGCTATTTGTCTTGTCATCCAGATATGTAGTGAACCCCTAAGAGGTTTTAGTCAAAACCCACAAAGGACTTTACAGACCTGATGGATCTAGCTTTAGCTGCTTGTTTTTAAAACAAGCTTTATTGATTCTTGTTCAATGTCATCTAATGAGAATCCATGTTTCTAAGCATTAAAAGAAAGTATTTGTCCACTCTGAAACATTGCAATTGTGATATCTGTGTTTAAAATATGAGATTTGAAGTATTGCAGCAAAGATGTGTATTTTGGCTTTAGACAAATGCAAATTCGTCCAAATTTTGCTTATTTTTTTTAAGTAGTTTGACATATGAACAGCCAAATTCCTAATTGGACGAAATGGATGAAAACGAATGACCACTTGATGAAATCGATGTGTTCATTCTTACAAGCCGTTTGGTGCCAAAAAAGGTACAGGAAAGGGAGGAAGGACTTATATTGTTTGTTTAATAATCTCCTATATTTGTAATGATGTACAGGGGGTCTGACCATTCATTTGTCCATTGCCCCCTGTCCAATGCCATAGAATTACTAATGACTGATGTTAGGGACAGCCTTTCAAGCACTAAATGTTGGATTTTAGTCATACAGGAGTTAACATTGAAACATGGGTTCTTTTAATTACTTGAATCCTGTAATGTAAGATTTGTGTTAATACTAATTGTCTATTGGCTAGATTATGAGTTTTGCGGTAAGAGCTGCTCAGTACTAACTTGCAAGTTATTGCACCGCTCACTTCCCTACAGCGCTGGTATTACAGGTTTACAAAAACCCAGGGGAATCAGGCAAAAGTGAGCGTAGAGCAAAATTGAGCTCCATACCGCACTCCAATACCAGCGCTGCTGAAAGCTGCGGTGAGCTGGTTTTCCGTGCTCGTGCGCGATTTCCCCACAGACATCAATGGGGAGAGCCGGCTGAAAAAAAGTCTAACACCTGCAATAAAGGAGCGTAAAGCTCAGTAATGCAGCCCCATTGATTCCTATGGGGAAACAAAATTTATGTTTACACCTAACACCCTAACATAAACCCGAGTCTAAACACCCCTAATCTTACACTTATTAACACCCCCCCACATCGCCAACACCTACATTATATTTATTAACCCCTAATCTGCTGTCCCCAACATCGCCAACGCCTACATTATATTTATTAACCCATAATCTCCCATCCCCAATGTCACCACAACCTACCTACACTTATTAACACCTAATCTGCAGCCCCCAACGTCGCTGCCACTATACTAGTTATTAAACCCTAAACCTAAGTCTAACCTTAACCCTAACACCCCCTAACATAGATATAATTAAAATAAATCTAAATAAAACTTACTATCATTACCTAAATAATCCCTATTTAAAACTAAATACTTACCTATAAAATAAACCCTAAGGCCTAGATTTAGAGTTTGGCGGTAGCCGTGAAAACCAGCGTTAGAGGCTCCTAACGCTGGTTTTAGGCTACCGCCGGTATTTGGAGTCAGTCAAAAAAGGGTCTAACGCTCACTTTTCAGCCGCGACTTTTCCATACCGCAGATCCCCTTACGTAAATTGCGTATCCTATCTTTTCAATGGGATCTTTCTAACTCCGGTATTTAGAGTCGTGTCTGAAGTGAGCGTTAGAATTCTAACGACAAAACTCCAGCCGCAGAAAAAAGTCAGTAGTTAAGAGCTTTCTGGGCTAACGCCGGTTTATAAAGCTCTTAACTACTGTGCTCTAAAGTACACTAACACCCATAAACTACCTATGTACCCCTAAACCGAGGCCCCCCCACATCGCCAACACTCAATTAATTTTTTTTAACCCCTAATCTGCCGACCGCCACCTACGTTATACTTATGTACCACTAATCTGCTGCCCCTAACACCGCCGACCCCTATATTATATTTATTAAACCCTAACCTGCCCCCCACAACGTCGCCGCCAGCTACCTACAATAATTAACCCCTAATCTGCCGACCGCAAAGAGCCGCCACCTACATTATAGCTATGCACCCCTAATCTGCTGCCCCTAATACCGCCGACCCCTATATTATATTTATTAACCCCTAATCTGCCCTCCCTAACATCGCCGACACCTAACTTCAAACATTAACCACTAATCTGCCGACCGAATCTTGAAATTAATTAACTCTTATTAAATAAATTATTCCTATTTAAAGCTAAATACTTACCTGTAAAATAAATCCTAAAATAGCTACAATATAAATTATAATTATATTATAGCTATTTTAGGATTAATATTTATTTTACAGGTAACTTTGTATTTATTTTAACCAGGTACAATAGCTATTAAATAGTTAAGAACTATTTAACCCCTTAACGACTGAGGACGTGCAGGGTACGTCCTCAGAAAAAAGGCAGTTAATGCCTGAGAACGTACCCTGCACGTCCTCAGTGTGGAAAGCAGCTGGAAGCGATCCTGCTCGCTTCCAGCTGCTTTCCGGTTATTGCAGTGATGCCTCGATATGGAGGCATCCTGCAATAACGTTTGTAAGCCATCCGGTGCAGAGAGAGCCACTCTGTGGCCCTCTCTGCACCGGAGATCGGTGGCTACCGGCGTTGGTGGGTGGGAGCCGGACCGGGAGGTGGGTGGCGGCCATCGATGGCCATGTGGATCTGAAGGGGGGCGGGATCGTGGGCGGGGGTGGCACGGGAGGGTGGGGGCGGGCGCGTGCACGGGGAGGGAGCGGGTGGGAACCGCTACACTGCAGAAAATGGGGAAATAAAAAATATAATAAAAATAAAATCTAAACAATCAGCAAGGTGGTGGGGGTTTGTTTGTGGGGGGTGGGGGGTTGGGGGAAGCTACACTACAGAAAAAAACAAAAAACCCCAAAAAAAAGCACTTTTTATTGTAAACTGGGTACTGGCAGACAGCTGCCAGTACCCAAGATGGCCCCCAATAAGGCAGAGGGGAGGGTTAGAGAGCGGTTTTGGGGGGGATCAGGGAGGTTGGGGGCTAAGGGGGGGATCCTACACAGTAGCATATGTAAAATTTCATTTTTTTTTAAAAACCCTTTTATTTTAGTACTGGCAGACTTTCTGCCAGTACTTAAGATGGCGGGGACAATTGTGGGGTGGGGGAGGGAAGGGAGCTGTTTGGGAGGGATCAGGGGGTGGGATGTGTCAGATGGGAGGCTGATCTCTACACTAAAGCTAAAATTAACCCTGCAAGCTCACTACAAACTCCCTAATTAACCCTTTCACTGCTAGCCATAATACACGTGTGAGGCGCAACAGGATTTAGTGGCCTTCTAATTACCAGAAAGCAACGCCAAAGTCATATATGTCTGCTATTTCTGAACAAAGGGGATCCCAGACAAGCATTTACAACCATTTGTGCCATAATTGCACAAGCTGTTTGTAAATGATTTCAGTGAGAAACCTAAAATTGTGAAAAATTTTACGTTTTTTTTAATTTGATCGCATTTGGCGGTGAAATGGTGGCATGAAATATACCAAAATGTGCCTAGATCAATACTTGGGGTTGTCTACTACACTACACTAAAGCTAAAATTAACCCTACAAGCTCCCTAAAAGCTCCCTAATTAACCCCTTAACTGCTGGGCATGATACACTTGTGGTGCGCAGTGGCATTTAGCGGCCTTCTAATTACCAAAAAGCAACGCCAAAGCCATATATGTGTGCTATTTCTGAACAAAGGGGATCCCAGAGAAGAATTTACAACCATTTATGCCATAATTGCACAAGCTGTTTGTAAATGATTTCAGTGAGAAACCTAAAGTTTGTGAAAAAAATTGTGAAAAAGTGAACAATTTTTTGTATTTGATCGCATTTGGCGGTGAAATGGTGGTATGAAATATACCAAAATTGGCCTAGATCAATACTTTTGGATGTCTACTAAAAAAAAATATATACATGTCAAGGGATATTCAGGGATTCCTGAAAGATATCAGTGTTCTAATGTAACTAGCGCTAATTTTGGAAAAAAATGGTTTGGAAATAGCAAAGTGCTACTTGTATTTATGGCCCTATAACTTGCAAAAAAAGCAAAGAACATGTAAACATTGGGTATTTCTAAACTCAGGACAAAATTTAGAAACTATTTAGCATGGGTGTTTTTTGGTGGTTTTAGATATGTAACAGATTTTGGGGGTCAAAGTTAGAAAAAGTGTGTTTTTTTCCATTTTTTCCTCATATTTTATAATTTTTTTTCTATAGTAAATTATAAGATATGATGAAAATAATGGTATCTTTAGAAAGTCCATTTAATGGCGAGAAAAACGGTATATAATATGTGTGGGTACAGTAAATGAGTAAGAAGAAAATTACAGCTAAACACAAACACCGCAAAAATGTAAAAATAGCCTTGGTCCCAAACGGACAGAAAATGGAAAAGTGCTCTGGTCACTAAGGGGTTAATAGCTAAAATAGTTAAAATAATTACAAAATTACCTGTAAAATAAATCCTAACCTAAGTTACAATTAAACCTAACACTACACTATCAATAAATAAATTAAATAAAATACCTACAATTACCTACAATTAAACCTAACACTACACTATCAACAAATTAATTAAATACAATACCTACAAATAACTACAATGAAATAAACTAACTAAAGTACAAAAAATAAAAAAGAACTGTTACAAAAAATAAAAAAATATTTACAAACATAAGAAAAATATTACAACAATTTTAAACTAATTACACCTACTCTAAGCCCCCTAATAAAATAACAAAGACCCCCAAAATAAAAAAATGCCCTACCATATTCTAAATTACTAAAGTTCAAAGCTCTTTTACCTTACCAGCCCTGAACAGGGCCCTTTGCGGGGCATGCCCCAAGAAATTCAGCTCTTTTTCCTGTAAAAAAACACATACAATACCCCCCAAAATTACAACCCACCACCCACATACCCCTAATCTAACCCAAACCCCCCTTAAATAAACCTAACACTAAGCCCCTGAAGATCTTCCTACCTTATCTTCACCATACCAGGTATCACTGATCCGTCCTGGCTCCGATATCTTCATCTAAGCCCAAGCGGGGGCTAGACATCCATCATCCGACGGCTGAAGAAGTCCAGAAGAGGCTCCAAAGTCTTCATCCTATCCGGGAAGAAGAGTAGATCCGGACCAGCAACCATCTTCTTCCAAGTGGCATCTTCTATCTTCATCCGATGAGGAGCTGCTCCATCTTGAAGACCTCCATCGCGGACCCATCTTCTTCTTCCTACGACTTCCCGACGAATGAAGGTTCCTTTAAGGGACGTCATCCAAGATGGCGTCCCTCGAATTCCGATTGGCTGATAGGATTCTATCAGCCAATCGGAATTAAGGTAGGAAAATTCTGATTGGCTGATGGAATCAGCCAATCAGAATCAAGTTCAATCCGATTGGCTGATCCAATCAGCCAATCAGATTGAGCTTGCATTCTATTGGCTGTTCCGATCAGCCAATAGAATGCGAGCTCAATCTGATTGGCTGATCGGATCAGACAATCGGATTGAACTTGATTCTGATTGGCTGATTCCATCAGCCAATCAGAATTTTCCTACCTTAATTCCGATTGGCTGATAAAATCCTATCAGCCAATCGGAATTCGAGGGACGCCATCTTGGATGACGTCCCTTAAAGGAACCGTCATTCGTCGGGAAGTCGTCGTCGGAAGAAGATGGGTCCGCGGTGGAGGTCTTCAAGATGGAGCCGGTCCTCATCGGATGAAGATAGAACATGCCGCTTGGAAGAAGATAGTTGCTGGTCCCGATCTACTCTTCTTCCCGGATAGGATGAAGACTTTGGAGCCTCTTCTGGACTTCAGCCGTCGGATGATGGATGTCTAGCCCCCGCTTGGGCTTAGATGAAGATATCAGAGCCAGGACGGATCGGTGATACCTGGTATGGTGAAGATAAGGCAGGAAGATCTTCAGGGGCTTAGTGTTAGGTTTATTTAAGGGGGGTTTGGGTTAGATTAGGGGTATGTGGGTGGTGGGTTGTAATGTTGGGGGGGGGTATTGTATGTTTTTTTTACAGGAAAAAGAGCTGAATTTCTTGGGGCATGCCCCGCAAAGGGCCCTGTTCAGGGCTGGTAAGGTAAAAGAGCTTTGAACTTTAGTAATTTAGAATAGGGTAGGGCATTTTTTTATTTTGGGGGTCTTTGTTATTTTATTAGGGGGCTTAGAGTAGGTGTAATTCGTTTAAAATTGTTGTAATATTTTTCTTATGTTTGTAAATATTTTTTTATTTTTTGTAACTTAGTTCTTTTTTATTTTTTGTACTTTAGTTAGTTTATTTCATTGTAGTTATTTGTAGGTATTGTATTTAATTAATTTATTGATAGTGTAGTGTTAGGTTTAATTGTAACTCAGGTTAGGATTTATTTTACAGGTAATTTTGTAATTATTTTAACTATTTTAGCTATTAAATAGTTCTTAACTATTTAATAGCTATTGTACCTGGTTAAAATAAATACAAAGTTACCTGTAAGGTGTCGGCGATGTTAGGGAGGGCAGATTAGGGGTTAATACTATTTATTATAGGGTTAGTGAGGTGGATTAGGGGTTAATAACTTTATTATAATAGCGGTCCGGTCGGCAGATTAGGGGTTAATAAGTGTAGGCAGGTGGAGGCGACGTTGTGGGGGGCAGATTAGGGGTTAATAAATATAATATAGGGGTCGGCGGTGTTAGGGGCAGCAGATTAGGGGTACATAGGGATAATGTAAGTAGCGGCGGTTTTCGGAGCGGCACATTGGGGTTAAAAATAATATGCAGGGGTCAGCGATAGCGGGGGCGGCAGAATAGGGGTTAATAAGTGTAAGGTTAGGGGTGTTTAGACTCGGGGTACATGTTAGGGTGTTAGGTGCAGACGTAGGAAGTGTTTCCCCATAGGCAACAATTGGGCTGCGTTAGGAGCTGAACGCGGCTTTTTTGCAGGTGTTAGGTTTTTTTTCAGCTCAAACAGCCCCATTGTTTCCTATGGGGGAATCGTGCACGAGCACGTTTTTGAGGCTGGCCGCGTCCGTAATCAACTCTGGTATCGAGAGTTGAAGTTGCGTTAAATATGCTCTACGCTCCTTTTTTGGAGCCTAACGCAGCCATTCTGTGGACTCTCAATACCAGAGTTATTTTAAAGGTGCGGCCAGAAAAAAGCCAGCATTAGCTACGCGGGTCGTTACCGACAAAACTCTAAATCTAGCCGTAAGATAGCTACAATATAACTAATAGTTACATTGTATCTAGCTTAGGGTTTATTTTTATTTTACAGGCAAGTTTGTATTTATTTTAACAAAGGTAGAATAGTTAGTAAATAGTTATTAACTTTTACTAACTACCTAGCTAAAATAAATACAAATTTACCTGTAAAATAAAACCTAACCTGTCTTACACTAACACCTAACCTTACACTACAATTAAATCAATTACCTAAATTAAATATTATTACCCAAATTACAAAAAAAACCCCACTAAATTACACAAAATAAAAAAAGAAATTATCAGATATTTAAACTAATTACACCTAATCTAATAGTCCTATCAAAATAAAAAAGCCCCCCCAAAATAAAAAAACCCTAGCCTAAACTAAACTACCAATAGCCCTTAAAAGGGCCTTTTGCAGGGCATTGCCCCAAAGTAATCAGCTCTTTTACCTGTAAAAAAAAAAATACAAGAACCCCCAACAGTAAAATCCACCACCCACACAACCAACTCCCCAAATAAAATCCTAAGTAAAAAAACCTAAGCTCCCCATTGCCCTGAAAAGGGCGTTTGGATGGGCATTGCCCTTAAAGGGCATTTGGCTCTTTTTCAAGTGCCCAAACCCCTAATCTAAAAATAAAACCCACCCAATAAAACCTTAAAAATGCCTAACACTAACCCCCGAAGATCCACTTACAGTTTTGAAGACCCGACATCCATCCTCAACGAAGCGGCATAAGTCCTCATCCAAATGGCCGAAGTCTTTATTTAAGCCCGCAGAAGTCTTCATCCAGACGGCATCTTCTATCTTCCTTAATCTGGCGTGGAGCGGCTCCATCTTCAAGACATCCGGCGCGTATCATCCTCTTCAATCGAAGTCTTCTTGCAGAATGAAGGATCCTTTAAATGACATCATCCAAGATGGCATCCCTTGAATTCCAATTGGCTGATAGAATTCTATCAGCCAATTGGAATTAATGGTGAAAAAATCCTATGGGCTGATGCAATCAGCCAATAGGATTGAGCTTCAATCCTATTGGCTGATCCAATCAGCCAATAGGATTGAGCATGCATTCTATTGGCTGTTCCAATCTTGACTCATAGTTAATTCCTACCTACAAGATCGAACCATCTTAGTGGTTAAGTCAAATTAATAATGCACACAATATTGTGCTATAGGCATATGCAATGAATCTCATCATGATTGTATTTAAATGTATTAGATTCACACGTGAAATGTGCATAAATGCGAGCTAAAAATGTTACAAACTATATACATTCAAAAATTACACTTTCGGACTACACTGTGTTATGTCATATTGATTGTATCTGATTGCTAAGTTGAATGCTAATTGAACCTCTCATATGGCCAACATTATCTGAGCGCATACAATATCTTCTAATGTATACCATACTAAACCTCATGTCTGAGGGTTTGCAACTAATGTGCTCGGTGTATGACCCTCACAGATCACAGCCCATGATATATTACATAAAATGCATGATATTTAAGCCAACCTTTAACATCACTGCCATTGGACGGTGTGGGCGAGGGACAGCATGTAACGGATGCTGTATGCCAAGGTATTAAAAGGATAAATGTAAGATAGCTTGCCAATTGTTTTTAGGTTTGCCAAGTTGAACCTGATATGAGACATTCGACAAAGGCGCTAATGGGCGCCAAAACGTTATGTCTTTTTTAATGTTTGTATAATAAATGTTATTTTTTACTTTAACAAGACCAATGAGTGCGTTTTCTGGACTTGTATCTGTATTTTGATTTGAAGTGCACCTTGCCAGTTGGAAAAATGTTTGAATGTGCTTTCCCTTCTTGGATTTATATATATATATATACAGTATATACAATCTACATATGTATTTAGGTGTTTTACTGTATGATTACTGTACTTAGTCAAAGGGATACTCCAGAATTTGTATTGTTTAAAATGTATAGATAACCCCTTTATTCTCCATTCCCCAGTTTTGCATAACTATCACGGTTATATTTATATATTTATATATATTTAATAATTAAAAATTAAAACAATGTCTATGTAAGTTATGCGTAAATCGATTTTTGTTTTGCACTTTAGGTGTAACGCAGTATTAGGTTACTGCACATGAAGAATCACTAATCTTAAAATACGTTTGTGAAATATTAAATATAAAAAAAATAAATAAAGATAATTCTTAAAAAATATTATGCATACTGTGAATACAGTCAAGAGGCTTGAGTCTGAGTCAGGGATGCTAGATAAATACTTGAAACAAACCTGTGCTATCTCTACTCATCCCTATTGTAAAGGAAGTAAGTAGCTAATGTGTGTTTCTTTTGTTCTCTTTCTGTTAGTGTCCCTGTGCATGAAGCAATTCCCCAGAGTTTACAGTTGGGTCCGTAAATGACACACAGTTTTCATAATTCTGTCTGTGTATGCCACCACAATATATTTGAAATTAAACAACCTAGATGCAATTGAAGTGCAGACTTTCATCTTTAATTCAAGGGGTTGAGCAACCATTTTCATACACAGTCCCCTTATTTCAGGGGCTCAAATGTAATTGGACAAATAAACACAATCATAAATAAAATGTTCACTTTTAATACTTTGTCGAGAATCCTTTGCAGGCAATGGGGCCGATTTATTAAGTGTCTGTCATGTACGCCAGATATCGATAAATGCTGACATACTACACAAAATCCAAGTTCCGACTTGACGTGCTCGTGCACATATCCCCCCATAGAGATCAATGGAAAAACACCTGCGATTGCAAAATTGCGATCGCATTAACGCATTCCCCATTGAAGTCTATGGAGAAAAGAAAGTTTTATTAAAACCCCTAACATAAACTCCTAGTCTAATAACCCCTAATCCGCCTTCTCCCCCACATTGCCAACACTAAATAAAGCTATTAACCCCTAAACCACCTGCCCCCCCACATTGTGACTCCCTAAATAAATACTGTATATTAACCTTTAATCTGCCATCCCCCACATCTCTAACACCTATTAACCCCTAAACCGCTGACCCCCCATATTGTGACAAACTAAATAAAACTATTAACCCCTATACCTTACAGCCAATAGGATGTAATCAGCTCTCATCCTATTGGCTAATTTGAAATTTTCAGGCAATAGGAATTCAAGGATAGTCCTATATAAAAGGGGTACCTTGCATTCAAGCTTCAGTGTGAGGCACACGATCGCATGAAGAGGACCTCCGTGACGGATGGATGACCGCTCCGCAGGGATGAAGATTGAAGACGGTTCCGCGATGGATGAGGATGGACCCACCTGGAAGAAAACCATTGTCTGCCAAGATGAAGATGGAGCTCTTCGGGAATTGTGACTACCTACTTTGGGGTTAGTGATACAGTAGGTATTTTTTTTTATTTTTGGGGTGGGTTTTTAATAGTTTATTTTAGATCAGGTTTTTTATTTTTTAACAGGCTGTAAAAGAGCTGGGTGCCCTTTTAAGGGCAATGCCGATATAAATGCCCTTTTTTGGGGCAATGGGTAGATTAGTGATTGTTTTAGTTAGGTATTTTTATTTTGGGGGTTGCTGGGGTGAGTGGTTGTAATGTTAGGGGGACTTTGTTGTTTTTCTAGGTAAAAGAGCTGATCGGTTTAGGGCAATGCCCTACAAAAGGCCCTTTTAAGGGCTATTGGTAGTTTATCTATAGATTAAGGGGTTTTGTTATTTTGGAGGGGGGGTTTAATTTGGTATGAGAATAGGATTAACTTTATTTCGTTTGTTATTTTCTGTAATGTCATCTTTTTTTATTTTTTTTATTTTTTTATAATGTTAGTTTTTTTTTATTTTTTCGGAATTTAGATTTTTTTTTTTGTTATTTTTTTTTTTTTTTTTAATATAGTAATGTTAGGTTTGTTTATAGTTTAAGATCAGTTTTTTTTCACCGGCAAATTTTTATTTCTTTTAAGGTAGTTATATTGTAACTTTAGTTAAAAGTTAGGGGGTGTTAGGTTTAGGGGTTAATAGTTTAATTTAGGTTGTCGTGATGTGGAGGGACGGCGGTTTAGGTGTTGATATTTTAATTACATGTTAGTGATGTGGGGGGATGGTCAATTAGGGTTTAATAGGATTATTTTAGTATTTGCGATGTGGGCGGATTGCGGATTAGGGATTAAAACATTTATTTATGGAGTCGCAATGTGGGGGGCTGAGGTTTAGGGGTTAATAGCTTTATTTATTAGTTAGTTGCAATGCTGGGGGTTGGCTGATTGGGATTTAATAGTGTAGTTTATGGGTGTTAGTGTACTTTGTAACATATTTTTTATGGGTGTTGTGAAACGTTTTTGTTTTGCAAATTCCATAACTACTGATCTTTGAATGCCGAATGGATCGTTGCGGTATAGGCTATAACGTTTATGGTAAATCCATACCACACAACTTGTAATCTGGGCCAATGTTTCTAGATTTAAAATAGAGGAAAAGTAAATAAAATAAATAATGCTAGATTACAGTCATACGGCTAGATTACGAGTTTTTGTCGGTAATGGTATGCAGGACTAACAAGCATTTTTTTCTCACCAATCACTTAAGACAACGCTGGTATCACAGGTTTTTTTAAACCCGGCGTTAGCCGCAAAAAAGTGAGGGGAGAGCAAAATTTAGCTCCACATCTCACCTCAATACCAGCGTTGCTTACGGTAGCGATGAGCTGCTAAAATGTGCTCGTGCACGATTTCCCCATAGGAATTAATGGGGGAGAATCGGCTGAAAAAAAACCTAACACCTGCAAAAAAGCAGCTTTCAGCTTCTAATGCAGCTCCATTGATTCCTATGGGAAAATACTTTTTATGTATACACCTAACACCCTAACATGAACCCCGAGTCTAAACACCCCTAATCCTACACTTATTAACCCCTAATCTGCCGCCCCTGACATCGCCGACACCTGCATTTTATTATTAACCCCTAATCTGCCGCTCCGGACACCGCCGCCACCTACATTATCCCTATGAACCCCTAATCTGCTGCCCCCAACATCGCCGACACCTACTTTTTATTTATTAACCCCTACTCAACCCCAATGTCGCCGCCACCTAACTACACTTATTAACCCCTAATCTGCCACTGACAACTTCACTGCCACTATAATAAAATTATTAACCCCTAAATCTAAGTCTAACCCTAACACCCCCCTAACTTAAATATAATTTAAATACATCCAAATAAAATTACTATTATTAACTAACTAAATTCCTATTTAAAACTAAATACTTACCTAGAAAATAAACCCTACGCTAGCTACAATATAACTAATAGTTACATTGTAGCCATTTTAGGATTTATTTTTATTTTCCAGGCAAGTTGTATTTATTTTAACTAGGTAGAATAGTTATTAAATAGTTATTAACTATTTAATAACTACCTAGTTAAAATAAGTACAAATTTACCTGTAAAATAGACCCTAACCTAAGTTACAATTACACCTAACAGTACACTATAATTAAATTAATACCTAAACTAACTACAATTAATTACAATTAAATTAAATAACCTAAAGTAGGAAAAAAACACTAAATTACAGAAAATAATAAAATAATTACAAGAATTTTAAACTAATTACACCTAATCGAATCCCCCTTATAAAATACCCCCCTAAAATAATAAAAATCCCTACCCTATACTAAATTACAAATAGCCATTAAAAGGGCCTTTTGCGGGGCATTGCCCCAAAGTAATCATCTCTTTTACCTGTAAAAAAAATACAATACCCCCCCAACATTAAAACCCACCACCCACACACCCACACAACCCTACCTTGAGATGTCTTCACCCAACCGGGCAGAAGTGGTCCTCCAAATGGCCAGAAGTCTTCATCCGATCTGGGCAGAAGAGGACCTCCAGACGGGCAGAAGTCTTCATCCAGGCGGGATCTTCTATCTTCATCCATCCGGAGCGGTGCGGGTCCATCTTCAAGCCATCCAACGCAGAGCATCCTCTTCCATCCGACGACTAACATTAAATGACAGTACCTTTAAGTGACGTCATCCAAGATGGCGTCCCTTCAATTCCGATTGGCTGATAGAATTCTATCAGCCAATCGGAATTAAGGTAGAAAAAAATCCTTTTGGCTGATCCAATCAGACAATAGGATTGAGCTTAAATTCTATTGGCTGTTCCAATCAGCCAATAGAATGCGAGCTGATTGGATCAGCCAATAGGATTTAACTTCAATCCTATTGGCTGATTGTAGGTTTTATTAAGGGGGATTGGGTGGGTTTTAGAGTAGGGTTGGGTGTGTGGGTGGTGGGTTTTAATGTTGGGGGGTATCAGAATCAAGTTCAATCTGATTGGCTGATCCGATCAGCCAATCAAATTGAGCTCGCATTCTATTGGCTGATCGGAACAGCCAATAGAATGAGAGCTCAATCTGATTGGCTGATCGGATCAGCCAATCGGATTGAACTTGATTCTGATTGGCTGATTCCATCAGCCAATCAGAATTTTCCTACCTTAACTCCGATTGGCTGATAGAATCCTATCAGCCAATCGGAATTCGACGGATGCCATCTGGGATGACGTCATTTAAAGGAACCGTCATTCGGCGAGTAGGTGTCGGTAGAAGAGGATGTTCCGCGTCGGCTGGAAGATGATGGCTCCGGAAGAAAGAAGATTGAAGATGCTGCTTCATAGAAGACTTCATCCCGATGATGGACTTCTTCAGCGCCCGCTTGGATCAAGACTTCAGCCTGATGATGGATTTCTTCAGCAGCCGCTTGGATCCAGACTTCAGCCCGAGGATGGACGTCACTCTTCAGCCCCCCGCTTGGGCTTGGATCAAGACATCGGAGGCTCTTCTGGACAGATCGGGACCCGGTGTGGTGAAGATAAGGTAGGGAGATCTTCAGGGGCTTAGTGTTAGGTTTATTTAAGGGGGGTTTGGGTTAGATTAGGGGTATGTGGGTGGTAGGTTGTAATGTTGGGGGGGGGTATTGTATGTTTTTTTTTTACAGGCAAAAGAGCTGAATTCTTTGGGGCATGCCCCGCAAAGGGCCCTTTTCAGGGCTGGTAAGGTAAAAGAGCTTTGAACTTTTTTAATTTAGAATAGGGTAGGGCATTTTTTTATTTTGGGGGGCTTTGTTATTTTATTAGGGGGCTTAGAGTAGGTGTAATTAGTTTAAAATTGTTGTAATATTTTTCTAATGTTTGTAAATATTTTTTTATTTTTTGTAACTTAGTTCTTTTTTATTTTTTGTACTTTAGTTAGTTTATTTCATTGTATTTATTTGTAGGTATTGTATTTAATTAATTTATTAATAGTGTAGTGTTAGGTTTAATTGTAGATAATTGTAGGTAGTTTATTTAATTTATTTATTGCTAGTGCAGTGTTAGGTTTAATTGTAACTTAGGTTAGGATTTATTTTACAGGTAATTTTGTAATTATTTTAACTAGGTAACTATTAAATAGTTATTAACTATTTAATAGCTATTGTACCTGGTTTATATAATTCCAAAGTTGCCTGTAAAATAAATATTAATCCTAAAATAGCTACAATATAATTATAATTTATATTGTAGCTATATTAGGGTTTATTTACAGGTAAGTATTAAGCTTTAAATAGGAATAAGTTATTTAATAAGAGTTAATTTATTTAGTTAGAATAAAATTATATTTAACTTAGGGGGGTGTTAGGGTTAGAATTAGCTTTAGGGGTTAAAAAATGTATTAGAGTAGCGGTGAGCTCCGATCAGCAGATTAGGGGTTAATACTATTTATTATATTGTTATTGAGGCGGGAGTGAGGCGGATTAGGGGTTAATAACTTTATTATAATAGCGGCGTGGTCCGGTCGGCAGATTAGGGGTTAATAAGTGTAGGTAAGTGGCGGCGACGTTGGGGGCGGCATATTAGGGATTAATAAATATAATATAGGGGTCGGCAGTGTTAGGGGCAGCAGATTAGGGGTTCATAGGGATAACGTAGGTGGCAGCAGCGTGCGGTCAGCAGATTAGGGGTTAATAAGTGTAGGCAGTTGGAGGCGACGTTGAGGGGGGCAGATTAGGGGTTAATAAATATAATATAGGGATCGGCGGTGTTAGGGGCAGCAGATTAGGGGTTCATAGGGATAACGTAGGTGTCAGCGGCAGATTAGGGGTTAAAAAAATTTAATAGAGTGGCGGCGATGTGGGGGGGCCTCGGTTTAGGGGTACATAGGTAGTTTATGGGTGTTAGTGTACTTTAGAGCACAGTAGTTAAGAGCTTTATAAACCGGCGTTAGCCCAGAAAGCTCTTAACTACTGACTTTTTTCTGCGGCTGGAGTTTTTTTTGGTCATTAGATTTCTAAAGCTCACTTCAGCCACGACTCTAAATACCGGCGTTAGAAAGATCCCATTGAAAAGATAGGATACGCAAATGGCGTAGGGGGATCTGCGGTATGGAAAAGTCGCGGCTGCAAAGTGAGCGTTAGACACTTTCCTGACTGACTCCAAATACCAGAGGGCGTTAAAAACCAGCGTTAGGAGCCTCTAACGCTGGTTTTCACGGCTACCGCCCAACTCTAAATCTAGCCGTAAAGGTTTATTTTATAGGTAAGTATTTAGTTTTAAATAGGAATAATTTATTTAATTGTAGTATTTTTTTTTAGGGTTAGACTTAGATTTAGGGGTTAATATATTTAATATAGTGGCGGCGACGTTGGGGGCAGCAGATTAGGGGTTAATAAATGTAGGTAGGTGTCGGCGATGTTAGGAATGGCAGATTAGGGGTTAATAAAATTTAACTAGTGTTTGCGATGCGGGAATGCAGTGGTTTAGAGGTTAATATATTTACTACAGTGGCGGCGATGTCCGGTCAGCAGATTAAGGGTTAAAAAATGTATTTAAGTGTTTGCGATGTGCGGAGGGGGGCTTGGTTTAGGGGTTAATAGATAGATTATGGGTGTTAGTGTACTTTTTATCACTTTAGTTAAGAGTTTTATGTTACGGCATTAGCCCATAAAACTCTTAACTACTGACTTTTAAATGCGGTAGGAGTCTTGACAAGAAAGGGTCTGCCGCTTACTTTTTCTAAGACGTGTAATACCGGCGTTAGGAAAATCCCATGGAAAAGATAGGATACGCAATTGACGTAAAGGGATTTGCGGTATGCTCGAGTCGCGGAAAAAAGTGAGCGGTACACCTGTACCTGCCAGACTCGTAATATCAGCGGGCATTAAAAAGCAGCTTTTTAAGGCTAACTCAATACTCGTAATCTAGCAGATTGCTTTTTACTACACATAAATAAACATTTTATGTGCAATTCAATTTAAAGTTCTGTGACCCCTTTAAGAAAATTTACAAAGCATTTCCTACCCACAAGACCAAATAAATCAAATAATTGTTCGTTTTTTTCATTTGATTAGTTAGCTATATTTTTGCCCCAGCTTTGTATTAATAGCATCCCTCAGAATAAAAATAACATTTATAATGTCATGTTGCTAGTTTATAATCCATGTTAAATGAAGGAAATAAGCTTTACAAATGAACATTATGGTACCTGGGAGAGTTTTTATGCAAGAGAATACTTTGTTGTCCACAAAAGGATACATTAACAGCTATTTTGTTCCCAGTTAGTACAAGCAGTTACTGATTAGACGTACTGATACAATGCACCTGAGGGTATAATTTTTCTTGCCATCTTTGGAAAGGTAGTGATTTTTTTTGTTGATTGCCAAGTGGACAGAAAAAGTCCTTAGGCCTTTATATAAAAAAAGTCCAAACACAATGTGCAAAAAAAAAATAAAAAAAAAAATTGCTGCAACTTGTTCTGCAAAAATGAAATGGGGGGTCTGTTATTTTAGGAAAAGGCATTGCCTACACCTTAACGTGATAATAGGCCCTTCTCAAAAGTGGTTCATGCAATAAATAATAAATAGGAACATTAGGACAATCTGAGGATTTTAATCCCTTAAGTGATAAAGCAAGTGAATAATTAACAGACCAATTCGTCTCTACTACCCCAGAGCCCACAGGGGCAGCCCATACAGCTCAATATCACAATAACAAGTTATTATGGAGTCTTAAAAAACAGCTGGTTCATTTTAAGACTGCATTACATCACTCTATCCATATGTTTGATTATCTATCTATCCAGCTATATTTCTGTCTAGCTGTCTGTCTATCTATCTATGATTTTTTTTTCTATATATCTATGAATGTATCATCTATGAATGTATCCATCTAAATATGTATCTATAAATATATCTATTTATCTATCCGTCTGTCTGTCTGCCTGCCTGTTTGTCTATCTATCTATCTATCTATCTATCTATGAATGTATCTATCTATCTATCTATCTATTTATCTATCTGTCTATCTATCTATCATCTATCTATTCTATTAGATTTACTAGTGTTCAGAAGAGATGAATTTAAGTACATATGCAGTAAATAAAACGTCACATCTTCTTTGACGGATTTCAAGAGAAGTGTAGATTTGATTAACTAAAACTAGATAAGAACAGCTTTTAACAGTCATATTGAACTGTAGACATATACATTAGCGCTCACTAGCTGAAACAAATCTTGGTCATTTACAACCAAGATGAGATTACTGACTGTTGTGTAGATTACAACTTTGCAGCAAATCTTATCTGAAAAATAATTTTCCTATTTGTCTAGAAGTAGGGACCCATCATCTAATATTGCCACAATATGTCTTTGAATATGTTCATGTATTTGATATACCTCACTGATAATTAGCAAGTCGTCTAGATTTCTAACTTATGCCTAAATTACAAGTGGAGTGCAAAAGTGTTAGTGCTGTAGTGTGCTAAGATCACTCTAGCACAATCCATACTGCATCTATGTTTGCTCTTACATAACAAGTCCAAAGTTATTTCTTATTTCTGGAATGTTAATTTAGCGCACTCTAACATCTTCATGCTGGATAGAGTGGTTGTATGTAAAATAGACATGAGCATTTCGTTTCGGCTGAATTTCGTTTTCGGCCAAATTTTGGCCGCTTCGGAGATTCAAATGCATCCGAATTTCAGAATCGGCAACATAACTAAAATCCTGAAAAATTCTGAAGATGAGTAAATCAGTTTCTGAATTTTCTGATCCATTCTTTATTCATATTCTGAATTTTTCATTGTTCTAATCTAAACTGCAGTTCCCAACATCGCCGACTCTAACTAAATCACTAAATAATCCTATTAACCCCTAAGCCGCCATTCCTCAACATTGCCAAAACTTACTAAACCTATAAACCCCTAAACCGCAGTTCCCCAACATCGCCGACACAAACTAAACCTATTAACCCCTAAACTGCCCTTCCCAAACATCGCCAAAACAAACTAAACCTATTAACCCCTAAACCGCAGTTCCCAAACATCGCCCAAACTAACTAAACCTATTCACCCCTAAACTGCAGTTCCCAAACAACGCAGACACTAATTAAACCTATTGACCTATAAAACCGTCATACACCCACATCGCCAACACTAACTAAACCTATTAACCCCTAAACCGCCGGCCCCACATCGCACCAGTCTAAATTAAACTATATTAACCCATACAGCCAACACCCCCTAACTTATACATAATTAAAATAGACCTAAATTAAAGTTACAATTATTAACTAACTAACTATTTAAAAATAAATACAAACTTACCTGTGAAATAAAAATAAAACCTAAGCTAGCTACGATATAACTATTTACTAACTACCTAGTTAAAATAAATGCAAACTTACCAGTGAAATAAAAATAGAACCTAAGCTTACACTAAAACCTAAATACAATTACAAAAAATAATAAACAATACAATTACAAAAATAAAACAAACTACCATTATAAAAAATAACAAACGAAATTATCCAAAATAATAAAAAGTATTCCTATTCTAATACCCACCCCAAAATAAAAAAAACAACTAATTTACAAAAAACTACCAAGGGCCCTTAAAAGGGCCTTTTGTAGGGTATTGCCCTAAAGTTAACAGCTCTTTTGCAAACAAATAAAAACAAACACCCCCTAACATTACAAACCCCCCACCCACAGAATAAAAAAAACCTAACTAAAAAAATAATAATCTACCATTGCCCTGAAAAGGGCATTTGTATGGGCATTGCCTTTAAAAGGGCATTCAGCTCTTTTACTGCCCTTAAAAGGGCATTCAGCCCATTAAAATAAAAAAAGCCCTAATCTAACCCCCCCCCCCAAAACACACTAACCCCGAAATCGGTACTCACAGTTGCTGAAGTCTGGCGAAAGATCTTCATCCCAGGGGCGAAGCATCTTCTCTTAGGCGGCCCCATCTTTATCCATCGTGGGACCAGAACCTTCTTCATTCCTGCGGAGGTGGAGTGGTAGATGCGCAGAGGTCCAGACGGAGATCCAGGTGGAGGTCCATCGGTCAGACGTGGAGGTCTTCTTCATGCGATCATCCGCCACACACTGAGGATTTAATGCAAGGTACCCCTTTTATATTGGAGTACTGTTGCATTCCTATTGGCTGAAAAATTAAAATCAGCCAATAGGAATTAGACCTGCTTAAATTCTATTGGCTGATTTAAACAGCCAATAGGATTTAAGCAGCTCTCATTCCTATTGGCCGATTCAAATATTTTGTGGGTTTGGGGGTGGGAGTTTGTAATGTTAGGGGGTATTTGTTTTAATTTGTTAGCAAAAGACCTGTTTAACTTTAGGGCAATGCCCACAAAAGGCCCTTTTAAGGGTCATTGGTAGTTTATTATAGATTAGGGTTTTCTATTTTGGGGGGGTTTAAAACGGGGTATTAGGATAGGAATAATTTTTATTATTTTGGATAATTTCGTTTTTGTTATTTTTTGTATTTTTGGTGTGTGTTTTTTTTTTTTTTTTTTAGATTAGGCATTTTTATTTTTGAAACGAAAACGATTGTATGTAAGTGCTCCAGATGGAGAACCAACGACGCACTGTAACAGTGGTATATCCACTAAGAAATGTGTTGCTTTTAAATAAACCCCTTTTAACTGGAACTAACATTTTATTGTTTACTTTATATACAATCTCAGCAGCACTTTTTATCACCTTTTATTGCCTAATTGGCAACCTGAGTGCTCTTTTGCAATGCCTTCCAGCCTGCCTGGCTAAACTGCACATTCAGCTAATTGAGCTGACACCCTGCAGGAATCCTTTCTACAGAACTGTGTTGATGCTGTGTTGGGGATCTGTTTCCATTCAAGCTTCCTGAAATAAACAGGGGTTGTCTCGCTGGAGGGACCGGTGTGCACCAGCTCGCTGCAAACACGTGAGTTGACATTTGTTTCTTGCAGCATTTCACTTGTCCTAACATACTCACCCTCCATTTCTCCTTTCTCATATTTTTTATCTTTAATGGGTCGAAAAAGATCTGAATGCCCTCTTAAGGGCAATGCCCATACAAATGCCCTTTTCGGGGCAATGGGTAGATTAGGTTTATTTTTCTTTCGTGGGTTTGGGGGGTGGGGATTTGTAATGTTGGGGAGGGTTGTTTTTATTTTTTTGCAAAACTGCTGTTAACTTTAGGGCAATGCCCTACAAAAGGTCTCTTTTAAGGACCCATAGTAGTTTATTATAGATTAGGTTTTTTTTATTTTGTTTTTGTTTTTTTCTTTAAACAGGGTATTAGAATAGGAATAATTTTTATTGTTTTGGATAATTTTGTTTGTTATTTTTTGTAATAGTATTTTTTTTTATTTTTTGTAATTTTAGTGTTTCTTATTTTTTGTAATTGTAGTTTTATTTTTTTTGTAATGTTGTTTTTTTATTTTTGTAATGTTAGGTTTTATTAGTGTAAGCTAAGGTTTTATTTTTATTTCACAGGTAAGTTTTTTTTTTTCTAACTAGGTAGTTAGTAAATAGTTATATTGTAGCTAGCTTAGGTTTTATTTTTATTTCACAGGTAAGTTTCTATTTATTTTTAAATAGATAGTCAGTTAATAATTGTAACTTTAATTTAGGTCTATTTTAATTATGTTAAAACTAAGGGGTGTTAGGTTTTGGGGTTAATATAGTTTAAGTTAGGTTGTTGCGATGTGAGGGTGGCGGTTTAGGGGTTAATTGGTTTAGTTAGTGTCAGCGATGTCGGAACTGAGATTTAGAGGTTAATAAGTTAAGTTAGTGTTGGCGATGTTTGGGAATAGCGGTTTAAGGGTTAATAGGTTTAGTTAGTGTCTGTGATGTTTGGGAAATGCGGTTTAGGGGTTAATAGGTTTAGTTAGTGTTGGCGATGTTTGGGAATGGCAATTTAGGGGTTAATAGGTTTATTTAGTTTTGGCGATATCGGGGGAACTGCGGTTTAGTGGTTAATAGGTTTAGTTAGATTTGGCTATGTTTGGGAATGCCAGTTTAGGGGTTAATAGGTTTATTTAGGCCTAGATTTAGAGTTCGGCGGTAAAAGGGCTGTTAACGCTCCGCAGGTTTTTTTCTGGCCGCACCATAAATTTAACTCTGGTATCGAGAGTTCAAACAAATGCTGCGTTAGGCTCCAAAAAAGGAGCGTAGAGCATTTTTACCGCAAATGCAACTCTCGATACCAGAGCTGCTTACGGACGCGGCCGGCATCAAAAACGTGCTCGTGCACGATTCTCCCATAGGAAACAATGGGGCTGTTTGAGCTGAAAAAAAACCTAACACCTGCAAAAAAGCAGCGTTCAGCTCCTAACGCAGCCCCATTGTTTCCTATGGGGAAACACTTCCTACGTCTGCACCTAACACTCTAACATGTACCCCGAGTCTAAACACCCCTAGCCTTACACTTATTAACCCCTAATCTGCCGCCCACGCTATCGCTGACCCCTGCATTACACTTTTAACTCCTAATCTGCCGCTCCGTAAAACGCCGCCACCTACGTTATCCCTATGTACCCCTAATCTGCTGCCCTAACATCGCCGACCCCTATGTTATATTTATTAACCCCTAATCTGCCCCCCACAATGTCGCCGACACCTACCTACACTTATTAACCCCTAATCTGCCGAGCGGACCTGAGCGCTACTATAATAAAGTTATTAACCCCTAATCCGCCTCACTAACCCTATCATAAATAGTATTAACCCCTAATCTGCCCTCCCTAACATCGCCGACACCTACCTTCAATTATTAACCCCTAAACTTCCGATCGGAGCTCACCGCTATTCTAATAAATGGATTAACCCCTAAAGCTAAGTCTAACCCTAACACTAACACCCCCCTAAGTTAAATATAATTTTTATCTAACGAAATAAATTAACTCTTATTAAATAACTTATTCCTATTTAAAGCTAAATACTTACCTGTAAAATAAATCCTAATATATCTACAATATAAATTATAATTATATTATAGCTATTTTAGGATTAATATTTATTTTACAGGCAACTTTGTAATTATTTTAACCAGGTACAATAGCTATTAAATAGTTAAGAACTATTTAATAGTTACCTAGTTAAAATAATAACAAATTTACCTGTAAAATAAATCCTAACCTAAGTTATAATTAAACCTAACACTACCCTATCAATAAAATAATTAAATAAACTACCTACAATTACCTACAATTAACCTAACACTACACTATCAATAAATTAATTAAACACAATTGCTACAAATAAATACAATTAAATAAACTAGCTAAAGTACAAAAAATAAAAAAGAACTAAGTTACAGAAAATAAAAAAATATTTACAAACATAAGAAAAATAATACAACAATTTTAAACTAATTACACCTACTCTAAGCCCCCTAATAAAATAACAAAGCCCCCCAAAATAAAAAATTCCCTACCCTATTCTAAATTAAAAAAGTTACAAGCTCTTTTACCTTACCAGCCCTGAACAGGGCCCTTTGCGGGGCATGCCCCAAGAATTTCAGCTCTTTTGCCTGTAAAAGAATAAATACAATACCCCCCCCCCCAACATTACAACCCACCACCCACATACCCCTAATCTAACCCAAACCCCCCTTAAATAAACCTAACACTAAGCCCCTGAAGATCTTCCTACCTTGTCTTCACCATCCAGGTATCACCGATCCGTCCTGGCTCCAAGATCTTCATCCAACCCAAGCGGGGGTTGGCGATCCATAATCCGGTGCTCCAAAGTCTTCCTCCTATCCGGCAAGAAGAGGAACATCCGGACCGGCAAACATCTTCTCCAAGCGGCATCTTCGATCTTCTTCCATCCAGTGCGGAGCGGGTCCATCTTGAAGCAGGCGACGCGGATCCATCCTCTTCTTCCGATGTCTCCCGACTAATGACGGTTCCTTTAAGGGACGTCATCCAAGATGGCGTCCCTCGAATTCCGATTGGCTGATAGAATCCTATCAGCCAATCGGAATTAAGGTAGGAATTTTCTGATTGGCTGATGGAATCAGCCAATCAGAATCAAGTTCAATCCGATTGGCCGATCCCATCAGCCAATCAGATTGAGCTCGCATTCTATTGGCTGATCGGAACAGCCAATAGAATGCGAGCTCAATCTGATTGGCTGATTGGATCAGCCAATCGGATTGAACTTGATTCTGATTGGCTGATTCCATCAGCCAATCAGAAAATTCCTACCTTAATTCCGATTGGCTGATAGAATCCTATCAGCCAATCGGAATTCGAGGGACGCCATCTTGGATGACGTCCCTTAAAGGAACCGTCATTAGTCGGGAGACATCGGAAGAAGAGGATGGATCCGCGTCGCCTGCTTCAAGATGGACCCGCTCCGCACCGGATGGAAGAAGATCGAAGATGCCGCTTGGAGAAGATGTTTGCCGGTCCGGATGTCCTCTTCTTGCCGGATAGGAGGAAGACTTTGGAGCACCGGATTATGGATCGCCAACCCCTGCTTGGGTTGGATGAAGATCTTGGAGCCAGGACGGATCGGTGATACCTGGATGGTGAAGACAAGGTAGGAAGATCTTCAGGGGCTTAGTGTTAGGTTTATTTAAGGGGGGTTTGGGTTAGATTAGGGGTATGTGGGTGGTGGGTTGTAATGTTGGGGGGGGGGGGTATTGTATTTATTCTTTTACAGGCAAAAGAGCTGAAATTCTTGGGGCATGCCCCGCAAAGGGCCCTGTTCAGGGCTGGTAAGGTAAAAGAGCTTGTAACTTTTTTAATTTAGAATAGGGTAGGGAATTTTTTATTTTGGGGGGCTTTGTTATTTTATTAGGGGGCTTAGAGTAGGTGTAATTAGTTTAAAATTGTTGTAATATTTTTCTTATGTTTGTAAATATTTTTTTATTTTCTGTAACTTAGTTCTTTTTTATTTTTTGTACTTTAGCTAGTTTATTTAATTGTATTTATTTGTAGCAATTGTGTTTAATTTATTTATTGATAGTGTAGTGTTAGGTTAATTGTAGGTAATTGTAGGTAGTTTATTTAATTATTTTATTGATAGGGTAGTGTTAGGTTTAATTATAACTTAGGTTAGGATTTATTTTACAGGTAAATTTGTTATTATTTTAACTAGGTAACTATTAAATAGTTCTTAACTATTTAATAGCTATTGTACCTGGTTAAAATAATTACAAAGTTGCCTGTAAAATAAATATTAATCCTAAAATAGCTATAATATAATTATAATTTATATTGTAGCTATATTAGGATTTATTTTACAGGTAAGTATTTAGCTTTAAATAGGAATAAGTTATTTAATAAGAGTTAATTTATTTCGTTAGATAAAAATTATATTTAACTTAGGGGGGTGTTAGTGTTAGGGTTAGACTTAGCTTTAGGGGTTAATCCATTTATTAGAATAGCGGTGAGCTCCGATCGGAAGTTTAGGGGTTAATAATTGAAGGTAGGTGTCGGCGATGTTAGGGAGGGCAGATTAGGGGTTAATACTATTTATGATAGGGTTAGTGAGGCGGATTAGGGGTTAATAACTTTATTATAGTAGCGCTCAGGTCCGCTCGGAAGATTAGGGGTTAATTATTGTAAGTAGCTGGCGGCGACGTTGTGGGGGGCAGGTTAGGGGTTAATAAATATAATACAGGGGTCGGCGGGGTTAGGGGCAGCAGATTAGGGGTACATAAATATAACGTAGGTGGCGGTCGGCAGATTAGGGGTTAAAATTTTTAATCGAGTGGCGGCGGTGTGGGGGGACCTCGGTTTAGGGGTACATAGGTAGTTTATGGGTGTTAGTGTACTTTAGGGTACAGTAGTTAAGAGCTTTATAAACCGGCGTTAGCCAGAAAGCTCTTAACTCCTGCTATTTTCAGGCGGCTGGAATCTTGTCGTTAGAGCTCTAACGCTCACTGCAGAAACGACTCTAAATACCGGCGTTAGAAAGATCCCATTGAAAAGATAGGCTACGCAAATGGCGTAGGGGGATCTGCGGTATGGAAAAGTCGCGGCTGAAAAGTGAGCGTTAGA
This sequence comes from Bombina bombina, assembly GCF_027579735.1. Classification (NCBI taxonomy): domain Eukaryota; kingdom Metazoa; phylum Chordata; class Amphibia; order Anura; family Bombinatoridae; genus Bombina; species Bombina bombina. Next base: position 243,206,731 of record NC_069506.1, read on the forward strand.
CCCTTTAATCACTGACTCCAAATACCAGCGGGCGCCCAAAACCAGCGTTAGGAGCCTCTAACGCTGGTTTTGACGGCTACCGCCGAACTCTAAATCTAGGCCTTAGTGTTTAGTTAGTGTCAGCAATGTTGCGGAATGGCGATTTAGGGGTAAATAGCTTTATTTAGTGTCAGCAATGCGGGGGGGTACAGTTTGGGGTTAATAGGTTTAGGTAGTGTTCGCGATGTGGGGGGGGGAAGACGGTTTAGGGGTTAATTGCTTTATTTATTGTTTGCAATGTGGGTGGCGGCAGCTGTTTTAGATAATTTATGTTAAATTAAATTTTTTTGGATCCTTTCGTTTTTTTCGGATACATTCTTTATTCATATGTATTATTCTATTCTACATAAAGAAAACAGAGGAGCCCCCATGGATTTGTACCACCAGAGCAAATGGAAAATGGTGCAGGGTGTCAGAATATACTCACAAAGATGTAGCACCCAACAGTGCTGGTGGGGCTGACTGGAACTTCACAGTGGTCCAGCTCACTGTATACAGCCAGCAATGATGTCCAATCAGTTAGATATCTAGAGGGAGCACTCCTATAACCTGTATAGACACAAAGAGCAAACAACCATAGCACAGTAACGTAGAAACAAGGGCAAAAAGAAAATAGATTGATTGCACTTACAGGAAGGGAAGCACCTCCAGGTGCAATAACAGCTGGCTGGGACTTTACAGTCGCCCAGCTGACTGAGAACACCAGCAAGCAGCAGACAACAACAAACTTGTTCCAAGGAGGCCCAAACAAAATGTTATATTGGTGTAATACACTACAGATACCAGTGAATAGTAAGAAAGCAAGTATATAATAAAATATTCTTTATTTAAAAGTGACGCGTTTCTCAGCCTACAAATGGCTGTTTCCTTCAGGCTATGATACAAACAATTGAAATACACTTGCTATATAAAGGGTAACAAACATTCTCTGATAGTTTTAGTTATTAATTGATCTCACCTGTGTGTATTCACAAGAAACTAGTAGCCATAGATACAAAAGTAAGCAAGACCTCACAGATGAGATGCAAAAGGAAAATAAAACATCCGATTTAAAAAGCAATCAGTTAGCATGAAAACCATAATAAACAATTGCTTAGCATGTAACAGATAATGCAGCCAGCAAAAATAAAAAAGGGTATATATATATATATGCAAATTAAAAATATAAACATAGACATTATATATACCGTATGTAACCTACATCCCTTTCTCCCCTCCCTCCACATTTGTCTTAAATTATTGGCATATTCAAATATATTCACATTGGTATAGGTATATACAGGTGAATCTCTAAAAATTAGAATATGGGGATTTCACTAATGCAACTTAAAAGGTGAAACTAATATATGGGATAGACGCATTACATGCAAAGCAAGAAAGTTCAAGCCGTGATTTGTCATAATTGTGATGATTATGGCTTACAGCTCATGAAAACCCCAAATCCACAATCTCAGAAAATTAGAATATTGTGAAAAGGTGCAATATTCTAGGCTCAAAGTGTCCCACTCTAATCAGTTAATTAAGCCATAACACCTGCAAAGGGTTCCTGAGCCTTTAAATGTTCTCTCAATCTGGTTCAGTAGGAATCACAATCATGGGAAAGACTGCTGACCTGACAGTTGTGCAGAAAACCATCATTGACACCCTCCATAAGGAGGGAAAGCCTCAAAAGGTAATTGCAAAAGAAGTTGGATGTCCCCAAAGTGCTGTATCAAAGCACATTAATAGAAAGTTATGTGAAGAGAAAGGTGTGGAAGTAAAATGTGCACAAGCAGCAGGGATAACCGCAGCCTGGAGAAGATTGTCAGGAAAAGGCCATTCAAAAGTGTTGGGGACTTTTGCAAGGAGTGGACTGAGGCTGGAGTCCTGGACATGGGCTTCAAATGTCGTATTCCTCTTGTCAAGCCACTCCTGAACAACAAACAATGTCAGAAGCGTCTTACCTGGGCTAAAGAAAAACAGATCTGGTCTGTTGCTCAGTGGTCCAAAGTACTCTTTTCTGATGAGAGCAAATATTGCATCTTATTTGGAAGCCAAGGACCCAGAGTATGGAGGAAGAATCCTTATTATTATGTAAGTACAGATGTAACTTCCCCTGCTATTTGCTGTGTGACATTTACTAAGAGGATTCCTTGTCCTCAGGGGAAATACCATCATTGGCTGCGACTGCCTCTTTTGTCCTGGGAACGCTCCTCTTACAACTATACACAGAACAGCATCCTTGTATGAGCGTGGGTCCACATAGTAACAAGCCGAAAAATCATCCACCCCTGGGAACTGTTTCTTATGCATGAACTTTTGGTTTAAGGAGTTTTTTATACTAATTTTCTTTTTTTCTTAATTTTGTGATTTATTATTGTATGTCTTGAATAGGTCGACCTATATTGTAATAAAGTTTTTTATATATAGATATGCAATTCTAGTATTTGTTGCTGGCATCTTCTATAGAATTGAATTTTTTCACATACATTTTTTTTCATATATAATTTTTTCCAATTTTGAAAAGATTTTTTTCACACATAATTCATAATTCACAATTTATATTTACATGTATTATACATATTGCCTATTATAGTAGTATCATATTAGTATCAGGTTAGGTGTTTTATTATTATATATTCTATAATCCTTACTCTTAAGCTGGTTTCAGCGCTCCCTAGTGCTTTGTATTTTGGAAGAATGGAGAGGCACACACTGCAAGGTGCTTGAAGTCCAGTGTGAAGTTTCCACAGTCTGTGTTGATTTAGGGAGCCATGTCATCTGCTGGTGTTGGTCCACTGTGCTTCATTAAGTCCAGGGTCAACACAGCCGTCTACCAGGAGATTTTGGAGCACTTCATGCTTCCTTCCACAGGCGAGCTCTATGGGGATGCTGACTTCATTTTCCAGCAGGACTTGGCACCTGCCCACACTGCCAAAAGCACCAAAACCTGGTTCAATGACCGTGGGATTACTGTGCTTGATTGGCCAGCAAACTCGCCTGACCTGAACCCCATAGAGAATCTATGGGGCATTGCCAAGAGAAAGATGAAAGACATTAGACCGAACAATGAAGAAGAGCTGAAGGTCACAATTGAAGCATCCTGGTATTCCATAACACCTCAGCAGTGCCACAGGCTGAAAGCTTCCATGCAACGCCGCATTGAGGCAGTAATTGCTGCAAAAGGGACCCAAACCAAGTACTGAGTACATACTGTGTGCATGCTTATACTTTTCAGAGGTCCGATATTGTTCTATGTACAATCCTTGTTTTATTGATTGCATGTAATATTCTAATTTTCTGATATTGTGGATTTGGGTTTTCATGAGCTGTAAGCCATAATCATCACAATTATGACAAATCATGGCTTGAACTATCTTGCTTTGTATGTAATGAGTCTATCTCATATATTAGTTTTATCTTTTAAGTTGCATTAGTGAAATAAATGAACTTTTGCACAATATTCTAATTTTTCGAGTTTCACCTGTATATTCCTAATGCAAACTTGTTGTTCTCAACACAATAAAACCATATAAACCCATTAATACTGCAGAATACTTTGAGTTATTGCTCTCAACAAAATAAAGCCAAATTAACCCATTGGTACTCCAGGATACTTCAACGTAATATATATGCTAACGTCTCAGCTAGTGAGCAAGTGGTTAGAGATTTACTCAATCTTGGCTTGTTATTAGCTTGTTATTTGCACATCAAATAAAAAATTTACCTACCTTTATAGAATTAGTAGATTGATTGATTACCGCAAGGATAACATTTGTGTTAAGAAAAGCTGCAGACCGTGTTTGTACGTGGTCACAAATCATGGTGTCACTACTATTCATTCTCAACCTCAAGGAGACCTATGTGTGTAAAAGGGTGTGTGCCTATACACCAATCACGGTGTGATGAGGACAAAAAGGGGCAAGAACAAAATGATTCATACCATAATAAATCGCAACGTCACAAGTGGGATCTACCTAGATGTGACCATGTAATGATAAATTAGCCATTATTTATATGTATTTCATCTGATTGATCTCAGAGCAAATTTATATTTGTGAAATTGGCTCAAATAAACGTGCAATATTGACCGATTAAATCCAAGATAAGTATTGGTTCAATAATGTGTAAATGCTACTAATAAATTCTTAAAGTGTAAAATGTAAAATTGTGAGAAGTGAATATAAAGAAACCTCAACCAGTAGTATGTTTGGTTGCTATACGCTAAAAATGCCATATAATAGTGATAATATTTTATAACTAAAATATTTTTATCTAATTTCTTACATTGAGGAAATATTAAAACTTCATAATGATACTAAAGTGAAGAGTGATAAATCTTGTCATTGTGTATATTAGCGTGGGTGTAAAACAGATAGACTAGTGTTGGAATATTCTAATGTTAGATTTACCTAGCATAATGTGAATTTGGAACATAGTACATGTTTCCCTAGTTAAACTATGATGCTCATTAGTTGATCTTGTAGTATACTAGTACACTAGTAAGAGACTAAGAACCATATATCAAGAGTGATAAAGGTGTGTGAAGGGGTATAAAGGAGGTGTGTGAAGGATATCTATATCAGAGGGAGGGATTAAAACCCCAAGCTATAAAGTACTAAGTGGGCAATAGTAAGAGTAAAAAATGATAAAAGTGATATTAATAAAATAGTATGGTACTACAATTATAAATATATGTGAGTAATGTGACCAGTAGACATCTCAAACTTAAATTAGAGTAATGAGCACTAATATGTCAATGCTACAAATAAGTGTGGGGGGAATGTGTCTCATACCTGAATACATGATGAGATGTTCACGTGTTCCACTAGTAGTCTACAAGTTCCCAAGGGACTATTAATCAATTAATAAATACCTATCATTTTGGTCACATTCGATCAAATAGATCAAATGAAAGCTGACAAATCCAAGTTCTCATTGAGACCGTCAGGTTGGAATGTTTTCAATTTTGTGATCCAATAAGATTATCTTTTTCTGAGGGTCATAAAAGGGTCCCTCTGGGATGTGGGGGATCAGCTCTATGGGTATGATTTTCATAGGATTTTTCTGTTTTTGATGAAAATGCAAACAGTGTCTAGATACACTATGAGCTTTTGAATTCTTCTTGATGTTTTAATCATGCTCGCCCCATCTTTTTTTGATCTTGCCACAGTTGTGGCCAACATATTGGACCCCACATACACAGTTTAATAGATATATGACAAATGATGATTCACATGTCATAAATCCTTTGATATTGAAAGTTTCACCAGTAGTGAATGATGTGAAGCTGGAGGCTCTATGATTAATAGAGTTACACATACCACAGTGTTTTCTATAGCATTTCAATATTTTATTTTTAAGAGACCTAGTACCCAAAAGTTGGTTGATGGAACATTTTTTGCTTGATATTTATCTATAACGACCCTACCCTTAAGAAAATTCTGGGTCCTAAACCCAAGGTGTTCTACAGAAAAGCCCCACCCTAAAAACTTCTCTGGCTCCTAGCAAATTCGTTAGAGATAAATATCAAGCAAAAAATATTCCATCAACAAACTTTTTGGGTACTAGGTCTCTTAAAAATAAAATATTGAAATGCTATAGAAAACTCTGTGGTATGTGCAACTCTATTAATCATAGAGTCTCCAATTTCACATCATTCACTACTGGTGAAACTTTCAATATCAAAGGATTTATGACTTGTAAATCATCATTTGCCATATATCTATTAAACTGTGTATGTTGTTGGCTGCATCTGTTGCAAGATCAAAAAAAGATGGGGCGAGCATGCTTACAACCTCAAAAAGAATTCAAAAGCTCATAGTGTATCTAGACACTGTTTGCATTTTCATCACAAACAGAAAAATCCTATGACAATCATACTCATAGAGCTGATCCCACACATCCCAGAGGGATGCTTTTATGACCCTCAGAAAAAGATAATCTTATTGGATCACAAAATTGAAAACACTCCAACCTGACGGTCTCAATGAGAACTTGGATTTGGCAGCTTTCATTTGATCTATTTGATCGAATGTGACTAAAATGATAGGTATGCAGTAACCGATCAATAGTCCCTTGGGAACTTGTAGACTACTAGTGGAACATGTGAACATCTCATCATGTATACAGGTATGAGACATTCCCCCACACTTATTTGTAGCATTGACATATTAGTGCTCATTACTCGAGATATCTACTGGTTACATTACTCACATATATATAATTGTAGTACCATACTATTTTATTAATATCACTCTTATCATGTTTTACTCTTACTATTGCCCACTTAGTACTATATAGCTTGGGGTTTTAATCCCTCCCTCTGATAAAGATACCCTTCACACACCTTTATCACTCTTGATACAGTGGGGCAAAAAAGTATTTAGTCAGCCACCAATTGTGCAAGTTCTCCCACTTAAGAAGATGAGAGAGGCCTGTAATTTTTATCATAGGTATACTTCAACTATGAGAAACAAATGCGGAAACAAATCCAGACAGACAATCACATTGTCTGATTTGGAAAGAATTTATTTGCATATTATGGTGGAAAATAAGTATTTGGTCACCTACAAACAAGCAAGATTTCTGGCCTCATAGACCTGTATCTTCTTCTTTAAGAGGCTCCTCTGTCCTCCACTCATTAGCTGTATTAATGGCACCTGTTTGAACTTGTTATCAGTATAAAAGACACCTGTCCACAACCTCAAACAGTCACACTCCAAACTCCACTATGGTGAAGACCAAAGAACTGTCGAAGGACACCAGAAACAAAATTGTAGACCTGCACCAGGCTGGGAAGACTGAATCTGCAATAGGCAAGCAGCTTGGTGTGAAGAAATCAACTGTTGGAGCAATAATTAGAAAATGGAAGACATACAAGGCCACTGATAATCTCCCTCGATCTGGGGCTCCACGCAAGATCTCACCCCGTGGGGTCAAAATGATCACAAGAACGGTGAGCAAACATCCCAGAACCACACCAGGGGACCTAGTGAATGACCTGCAGAGAGCTGGGACCAACGTAACAAAGGCTACCATCAGTAACAAAGTACGCCGCCAGGGATTCAGATCCTGCAGTGCCAGATGTGCCCCCCTGCTTAAGACAGTGCCCATCTGAAGTATGCTAGAGAACATTTGGATGATCCAGAAGCGGATTCGGAGAATGTCATATGGTCAGATGAAACCAAAGTAGAACTGTTTGGTAAAAACACAACTCGTCATGTTTGGAGGAAATAGAATGCTGAGTTGCAACCAAAGAACACCATACCAACTGTGAAGCATGGGGGTGGCAACATCATGCGTTGGGGCTGTTTCTCTGCAAAGGGAACAGGATGACTGATCCGTGTACATGAAAGAATGAATGGGGCCATGTATTGTGAGCTTTTGAGTGCAAACCTCCTTCCATCAGCAAGGACATTGAAGATGAAACATGGCTGAGTCTTTCAGCATGACAATGATCCCAAACACACCGCCCGGGCAATGAAGGAGTGGCTTCGTAAGAAGCATTTCAAGGTCCTGGAGTGGCCTAGCCAGTCTCCAGATCTCAACCCCATAGAAAACCTTTGGAGGGAGTTGAAAGTCCGTGTTGCCCAGCGACAGCCCCAAAACATCACTGCTCTACAGGAGATCTGCATACAGGAATGGGCCAATATACCAGCAACAGTGTGTGACAACCTTGTGAAGACTTACAGAAAACGTTTGACCTATATCATTGCCAACAAAGGATATATAACAAAGTATTGAGATGAACTTTTGATATTGACCAAATACTTATTTTCCACCATAAATTGCAAATAAATTCTTTCCAAATCAGACAATGTGATTGTCTGGATATGTTTCCACATTTTGTGTCTCATGGTTGAGGTATACCTATGATGAAAATTACAGGCCTCTCTCATCTTCTTAAGTGGCAGAACTTGCACAATTGGTGGCTAACTAAATACTTTTTTGCCCCACTGTATATGTTTCTTAGTCTCTTACCAGTGCATTTACTACAAGATCAACTAATGAGCATCATAGTTTAACGAGGAAAACATGTACTATGTTCCAGATTCACATTATGCTAGGTAAATCTAACATTAGAATATTCCAACACTAGTCTATCTGTTTTACACCCACAATAATATACACAACGACAAGATTTATCACTCTTCACTTTAGTATCATTATGTAGTTTTAATATTTCCTCGATGTAGGAAATGAGAGAAAAATATTTTAGTTATAAAATATTATCACTATTATATGGCATTTTTAGCGTATAGCAACCAAACATACTACTGGTTGAGGTTACTTTATGTTCACTTCTCGCAATCTTCACATTATACACTTTAAGAATTATTAGTAGCATTTACACATTATTAAACCAATACTTATCTTGGGTTTAATTGGTGTATATTGAACTTTTATTTGAGCCAATTTCACAAATATATATTTGCTCTGAGATCAATCAGATGAAATTCAGAAATTCATAGTAATAATGGCTAATTTAACATCACATGGTCACATCTAGGTAGATCCCACTTGTGACGTCGTAATTTATTATGCTATGAATCATTTTGTTCTTGCCCCTTTTTGTCTTCATCACACCGTGATTGGTATATAGGCACACACCCTTTTACACACGTAGGTCTCCTTGAGGTTGAGACTGAATAGTAGTGACACCATGATTTGTGGCCACACACAAACACGGTCTGCAGCTTTTCTTAACACAAATGTCATCCTTGCGGTAATCAATCGATCTACTAATACTATAAATGCAGGTACAATTTTTATCTGATGTGCTAATAACACGCTAATAACAAGCCAAGTTCAATGGCTGTTTGCATATTTCAAAATTCCAATTATTAAGTTAATCTCTAACCACTTGCCTCACTAGCTGAGACGTTAGCATAAATATTAAGTTGAAGTATCCTGGAGTACCAATGGGTTGATATGGCTTTATTTTGTTGAGAGCAATAACTCAAAGTATTCTGCAGTATTAATTGGTTTATATGGTTTTATTGTGTTGAGAGCAACAAGTTCGCATTAGGAATATATATACCTGTACAAATGTGAATATATTTGAATATGCCAATAATTTAAGACAAATGTGGAGGGAGGGGAGGGGAGAAAGGGATGTAGGTTGCATATACATAATATCTATGTATATATTTTTTATTTGCATACATATACCCTTTTTTATTTTTGCTGGCTGCATTATCTGATGTTACATGCTAAGCAATTGTTCATTATGGTTGTCATGCTGATTGTTTTTTAAATCATATGTATCTATGACTACTAATTTATTGTGAATACACACAGGTGAGATCAATTAATAACTAGACCTATCAGAGAATGTTGGTTACCCTTTATATAGCAAGTGTACTTTAATTGTTTGTATCAAAGCCTGAGGAAACAGCCATTTGTAGGCTGAGAAACGCGTCACTTTTAAATAAAGAATATTTTATTATATACTTGCTTTCTTACTATTCACTGGTATCTGTGGTGTATTACACCAATAGAACATTTTGTTTGGGCCTCCTTGGAACAAGTTTGTTGCTGTCTGCTGCTTGCTGGTGTTCTCAGTCAGCCGGGTGGCTGTGAAGTCCCAACCTGCTGTTATTGCACCTGGAGGTGCTTCCCTTCCTGTAAGTGCAATCAATCTATTTTCTTTTTGCCCTTGTTTCTACGTTACTGTGCTATGGTTGTTTGCTCTTTGTGTCTATACAGGTTATAGGAGTGGTCCCTCTAGATATATCTGATTGGACATCATTGCTGGCTGTATACAGTGAGCTGGACCACTGTGAAGTTCCAGTCTGCCCCACCAGCACGGTTGGGTGCTACATCTTTGTGAGTATATTCTGACACCCTTCATCCTTTTCCATTTGCTCTGGTGGTACTAGGCTATGGTGGCGCCTCTGTTTTCTTTCTGCAGATCACGACACATCAGGATTTGATAGAGCTGCCCCCCTTTTTTTTATTATCTGGACTTTCCATTTGTTCTGTTGATGTATGGGGGCCTATCTATCAAGCTCCGAAAGGAGCTTGATGGCCCATGTTTCTGGCGAGTCTTCAGACTCACCAGAAACAGCAGTTATGAAGCAACGGTCACAAAGACCGCTGCTCCATAAACTGTCCACCTGCTCTGAGCAGGCGGACATACATCGCCGGAAATCAACCCAATCGAGTACGATCGGGTTGATTGACACCCCCTGCTGGCAGCCAGCTCTTGTGAGCTGCTGGTGCAATGCTGATTACGGAGATCGTATTGCTCTCCGTATTCAGCGAGGTTTGGTGGACCTGATCTGCACTGTCGGATCAGGTCCGCCATACCTTGTTAAATAGAGGCCATGGTGTTTATTTTATATATTTTTGTTCTGTATTTATATTTAGTGTTAGGAGCGTCCCCTTTGAATTGTGTTTATTTTTGTACATTCAATTTCATTTTTATATTATTCTATTCTAAACTTCAGTATAGAGTAATGCATATGAATAATGAATGGATCCGAAAAAAACAAAAGGAACCGAAAAAACGTAACTAAACTAATTTGCTAAAACAAAATTATTTATTTAACTAATGAAAATGAAACAAAACAAATGTTTTAGCGTCGCACATGTCTAATGTAAAATCCCTCAAAAAGTGCTAAATTGTAAAGCATTATTTTGAGTTACACAGGTGGGCAATACTTAAGTCACAGATAAGTAGGTGTGTAGGAATCTGGGGCCACAAAAAGTAGTTTAAAAATCAAACATTTTATTGTCCATATTTAAAATCACATGGAAGATCGAAAAAACATGAAAAACAGTAATGTGCAGTCGCCACTTGACAAGCATACGTTTTTCGGCCGTAGCCTTACTCCTAGCTTGATTGCAAAGTACTCTAAGCTATGAATTTATAAGATAAAATAAAATTGTGATTGGGTAAAAACAAATGGGACGGTACTGCATAATTAACCAACATTCGAAGGATTTCAACTATGTGTTAATATTAACCCTAACTGCATAAATTGAACCAAAGCACCCTGGACAGTAATGCAATTAGAGGGAAAGGGGACTCCACAGTGATACGCAACATTATATACTACTTAATGGGTAACAACTCAACTTTTAGAGAAGAGAATAAAGTAGATAATAATCCATAATAAATAATGAAAGTGGAAAATCCAGGATTGTGAGGGACTGAAGATAAAGATATAATACATTACATTTTGCATTTTGCAAACGTCTAAATTCTGCATCATAAATGTCAATATTGTTACATAGGTCAGTTAATTTATGACTTATATATGCTGACCTGTGAAGATTATCTTAATCAAAGCTAAATAATAGCTGTATCGTCTTGGGGATAAATAGAGACAAATAAATCTATAATTGTAACATTGTTATATGCTCTTTAAGATGTTTAACAACAAATAGATAAATTACTGGCCATGAGCCTGTATATGCTAACCTGTGTAGATTATCTTAATCAAAGCTAAATAATAGCTGTATCATTTTAGGAATAAATAGAAATAAATAGATCTGTCTTTGTAACATTGTTATATGCTCTTTAAGATGTTAAACACATATAAATTACTGGTCATGAGCCTGTACCCATAAGCAGCATTGATCTAAGCTAATTCCTGTGTATATTTGTGTGCAAGATGGTTATTGCTGACACAACAATAATAGGTGTCTGAGCTACTTAGCTTAAACTATATAATATACACAATTTTAGATGTTCACTGAATTTTTACTCCCAGTAGTTAATTAAATCATACTGCAAATTCAATCCTCCTGGATATCTAGTCTCCAGGTGGAAAATCCAAAACATCTCTCACTTGTAAAGCAGTTTCTCCCTATCCCCACCTCTTTTAGGGGAAAGGACCTGTTTTATAGCTTTCCAGCTAAAGAAGGATAAATCTTTCTGGTGTTTATGTGAGAAATGGAGAAATGTGTCACTATTGGTGTGGTTGCTTTTCCTACAGTAATGGAGCTGAAGTGTTCTCTGATGCGGGACCTAATGTCCCTTGTAGTGAGCCCTATATACTGTACCCCACATCGGGTGCATTGGATCATATAGACCACATTTGAGGATGAACAATTTAGGCATCATTCAATTTCAAAAGACCTTCCATTGACAGTAGATGTGAATGATGAAGCTATCTCTATGTGGTCACAGGATTTGCATTTCCTGTGACCCCATTTAAACATTCCTCTGAGGGATAACCATGAACTTACTGTTTTCTGATCATTTCTTATTTGTGATGGAGATACCAAATTACCGATGGTGCTAGCTCCCCTGTAAGAGCACCTAAGGCCACCCTCAACTGTGTCTACCCATTTGTCATCGGCTTGCAGTAACCCAAAATGTTTGCGAATAATGCTACATATTTCTTTGTACTGTGAGCTGTAATTGGTCACAAAGGTCACACCTTTATAGGGCAATACATCTGTATTCCTTCCCTTGGTGGTGAGGAGAGCTTTCCTATCCATCCCATCTACTTCAGTTTTAGCTTTCCTGATGTCTGATATTTTATAGCCCTGTTGTTCTAAGCGACCTACTAGGGCCTCTGATTGATCCACAAAGGTACTCTCATCTGAACAGTTACGTTTAAGTCGGATGAGTTGACCCTTGGCAATCGTGTAGGGCACATGGGGTGGATGGCAGCTTTTTCCGTGGAGTAAAGTGTTGCCAGAGATAGGTTTTCTGTAGTTACTAGTCTCAATTTGACCATTATCCTGACCTCTCATTGTGATGTCAAGGTAGTTAATGGCCTGTGCATTGGTCTCAAATGTAAAGGCCAAATTGAGATCATTAACATTAATCCAATCAACAAATTGTTGGAATCTCTCCGGCCCCCCTTTCCAAATTAGAAGCAGGTCGTCTATGAATCGTCAATAGACGACAATGTCTTCGATAAATGGATTATGTTGTGTATACAAATGGGACAGCTCCCACCATCCTAAGTATAGGTTCGCGTAGGAGGGGGCAAATTTGGCCCCCATCGCTGTCCCACGTCTCTGCAAAAAACAATCGCCTTCAAACTCAAAATAGTTATGAGTTAGCAAGAATAATGTGACATCAATCACAAAGTTCTGAAAGGATATGGAAAATGTGGTATATTCACTTAAGAAAAAGCATATAGCCTTGACCCCCTCGGAATGGGGAATTGTCGAATATAAAGACACCACATCCACCGTAGCCCACAGATATTCAGATTACCAAATAACTTTTTCAAGGATATTTAGGGTATGTGTGGTGTCCCTGAGATAGCTGGGCAATTTCTGCACTAGAGGTTGGAGGATGGCATCCAACCATTGAGATAGGTTTTCAGAAAGTGAGCCTATGCCACTCACTATCGGGTGGCACTTCACCCCCTCCAAAGACTTGTGAACCTTCGGAAGGTGGTGAAAAGTCGGGGTTACAGGGTGCTTGACGAGCAGGTAGTCAAAAGTATCCTTGTCCAGAAAACCGAAATCCAGGCCATCATCCAGTAGGCTTTTCAGTTGTTCCTGGAATACCCAAACCGGATTGTAATCCAGCTTGGTGTAACTATCTTGATCAAGGAGTTGCAGATGGGCCTCTTTGATATAGTCTGTTCTATTTTGTACCACCACCGAGCCCCCTTGTCTGCGGCTTTAATGACTATAGTCAGATTTTTACTCAGTTTGTTAAGGGCCTCCCTTTTTCGCCTGGATAAGTTGTATCCTTTATTACGGTCAATTTTGCTTAAATTGACAAGATCCCTCTCTACCCTATTATAAAAAGTTTCTAGGGTATTACCCCTGGACTGAATGGGGTAAAAAGTAGATGTTTTTTTAAACTTGACCAATTTATTCTCCCTGATTTCGGGGGACAAGGTGCTCTCTTTCTGGAGACTGTTTAGGTTGATCAAATCACATTGATCAGAGAAATTCACTAGTTCATCTTCAAGAGTAGTATCCGTCTCGGGTCATATTAAAACTTTCATGATTCAGATAGGGCATGCAATTTTAAACAACTTTCCAATTCACTTTTATCATCAAATTTGCTTTATTCTCTTGGTATTCTTGCTAAACCTAGTTAGGCTCATATGTTAATATTTAAGCCCTTGTAGGCCGCCTCCTATCTCAAAGCATTTAACAGTTTTTTTACAGCTAGATGGCATTAGTTCATGTGTGCTATATAGATAACATTGTACTCACACCCGCAGAGTTACTTATTATAGGGCACTTATTGTCTAAAATGCAAGTGTGTCAAAAGAACTGAAATAAGGGGGCAGTCTGCAAAATCTTAGATACAAGGTTATGCAAAACTGGGGAATGGGTAATAAAGGGATTATCTTTTTAAACAATAAAAATTCTGGAGTAGACTGTTCCTTTAAAAGTATAGTGCAAGCTAAAAATGTTTGGCCATGTTAAAATTACTTGGTTAGCATTTTTAACCATCCATTTTTTTTTTCTTTGTGTGAGACCCAAGCTCAAGATATCCCTGTGTGCTATCGATTGCACCTCATATTTTTTTATATTACACAGGTAAGCTTTTATTTATTTGAAGGTAGTTATATTGTAACTTTAATTTAAAGTTAGGGGGTGTTAGCTTTAGGGGTTAATAGTTTAATTTTGGTACTCGTGATGTGGTTGGTCGGCAGTTTAAGGTTTAGTTGAGTATTTGCGATGTGGGTGTTTGGCCGTTTAGGGGTTAATAGGTTTAGTTGACTATTTGCAATGTGGGTGTTTGGGGTTTTAGGGGTTAATAGGTTTAGTATTTGCAATGCGGGGGCGGCAGATTTGGGGTTAATAGTTTTATTTACATTTTAGCGATGCGGGTGGGTGGCGGATTAGGGGTTGATAGGTTTATTTAGTGTTGGCGATGTCGGGGGCAGTAGTTTAGGGATTAATATCTTTATTTAGTGTTGGCGATATTGGGTGGTGGCGGATTAGGAGTTTTTAGACTAGGGGTTTATGTTAGGGTGTTAGGTATTTACATAACATTATTTTCCCTATAGACATCAATGGGGATTGTGTTATAGCAATTGCCATTCCACAATCTCAGGTGTTAGTTTTTTTCTAACACTTTTTCTCCATTGATGTCTATGGGGGAAAATGTGCACGAGCAGGTCAAGTCAGGACTTGGCTTTTGTGCGGTATGGAGCTTAACGCACTATACCGCACAACACAAGAAGTTTTTTTTGTAACTTGTAATGGCAGCACTATGACAAGTATGATATCATAAAATTTTTAGCATTATTTACGCACCGTGTTTAGCGCACAACTTGTAATCTCGGTCATGGATTCCTCAGTTTGGCTAAAGCATTTTGGTGATCATTTGTATGAAAAAGGTTCATCATTTCACATTCTTCTTACAAATCACCTGCAATTACAATTTTCTTTTGTCACCAGACAAGTCATGACTGCTAATACCTTTGTGGCAGATTGTGCTGTGCCTCTTGAAGGGGTATTAAATTGTGCAGTTCTCAGCCCCTTATGTTACTATTCATGTGAAAAATAAAACAGACAAAATAAGCACCAATCTGACTACAAATTTCTGATGATTTAATGTTATTGCACAGTGTGATAATCTAGCAATTTAGCTATGGTATAGGTTCCCTGAGCATATTTATTATAACACATAAAGTTATATACTTATTATTATTATTATCAGTTATTTGTAGAGCGCCAACAGATTCCGCAGCGCTAATATACAGAAAATGTTTTTGTTTTTTTTACCAAGCAGGGAACTTCATCATACCTATCCCTTCACTTGTGTTTAGAAGTATTCTAAAATTGTACTTTTTAAAGGAACAATGTTCTTAGGTACTAATATTAGAAGTAATATGAAAAGTTGCTTAAAAGGTGACTAGTTTTGACATAGATGTTGCTCCATTTAAGGGATATGAAACCCAAAATGACATGGCAGTAAAGTCAAAATATAAAGGGACAGTCAACACCAGAATTTTTGTTGTTTAAAAAGATAGATAATCCCTTTATTACCCATTCCCTAGTTTTGCATAACCAACACAGTTATAATAATACACATTTTACCTCTGTGATTACCTTGTATCAAAGTTTCTGTAAACTGCCCCCTTATTTCAGTTCTTTTGATAGACTTGCATTTTAGCCAATCATTGCTCACTTCTAGGTAACTTCACGTGCATGAACTCATTGTTATCTATATGAAACACATGAACTAACACCCTCTAGTGGTGGAAAAACTGTAAAAATGCATTCAAATTAGAGGTGACCTTCAAGGTCTAAGAAATTAGCATATGAACCTCCTAGGTTTAGCTTTAAACTAAGAATACCAAGAAAACAAAGCACAATTGGTGATAAATTGGAAAGTTGTTTAAAATTACATGCACTATCTGAATCATGAAAGGTTTTTTTGGACTTGACTGTCCCTTTCACAATCATGATTCAGACAGAACTTGAACATTTAAAAAAAAAAGAAAAATAGTGCATTCTATTATCACATTCGCTTTGTTCTTTTGGTATCATTTGTTGAAGAGTAAATCTAGATAGGTTCATTCAGCTGAGGAGTATACACGTGCCATTGGATTGTGTGCCCTATCTGAATCAGGAAAGTTTAGTTTTAACTGTACTGCCCTTTTAAGGGGGAGCACAAGCAATTCTATTTACTTGCAGTTCTAACCCTAAGGCAAAGTGTGATATTTTTATTATCCATAAATACATTTCTTTATAAAACACATCAAAATGTACGGAGGCTTTCAAAGACTCTGAGCCCAGTGATATAAAGCTCTACGGTCTGGTGAGATTATCTATGAAGCCTCGTCAGTACTGCAAGATCCCTCAAAGAATTTTAAAAAGGCAAATTTTAGATTGAGGGCTGTTTATTTAACTATGCAGGTACTGAATGTGAAGGAGACACACCTACATTACAATATAATGCTAAAAAAACAAAGATGTTATATGAATTCTCTCTGTGCTGATGAGTGTTTCATCATCAGACCATAGGTGTTATTTGTAGTATACCCTGTTATTTTATTGTGCCAAAAGCTTAACTGAATGCTGTACGTAGTCTTAACCCCCTTTCTGCCAAAGAAGGCAGCAACAGACTGAGAAGCATCATTGTTGTGAAACCATTGGGTTAAATGCAAATAGAGACATTTTTATAATAGTAAATAAATATAAAGTAATCTGAGCCAAGGAAAGGTCTCTCTATCAAGCTTCAAGCTGTTACATTTTTATTTACAACAATAGAGATGAATGTATGAAGACCCTTGTGTCTTGAAGCCAGTATGGGATATCCACTTCCTTCTGTCCTGAATGCCTACTACTCAACACAGCTGTCACCAAGTTATTATCCAATCAGGAATAAACTTATCTTAATTTATATATATATATATATATATATATATATATATATATATATATATATATATATATATATATATATATATATATATATATATATATATATATATATATATATACTGTGTGAGTGTATGTGTATATATATATATATACTGTGTGAGTGTATGTGTATATATATATATACTGTGTGAGTGTATGTGTATATATATATATATATACTGTGTGAGTGTATGTGTATATATATATATACTGTGTGAGTGTATGTGTATATATATATATATATACTGTGTGAGTGTATGTGTATATGTATATACTGTGTGAGTGTATGTGTATATATATATATATATACTGTGTGAGTGTATGTGTATATGTATATACTGTGTATATGTATATACTGTGTGAGTGTATGTGTATATATATATATATATATACTGTGTGAGTGTATGTGTATATGTATATACTGTGTGAGTGTATGTGTATATATATATATACTGTGTGAGTGTATGTGTATATGTATATACTGTGTGAGTGTATGTGTATATATATATACTGTGTGAGTGTATGTGTATGTGTATATGTATATACTGTGTGAGTGTATGTGTATATATATATATATACTGTGTGAGTGTATGTGTATATATATATATATACTGTGTGAGTGTATGTGTATATGTATATACTGTGTGAGTGTATGTGTATATATATATATACTGTGTGAGTGTATGTGTATATGTATATACTGTGTGAGTGTATGTGTATATATATATATATATACTGTGTGAGTGTATGTGTATATGTATATACTGTGTGAGTGTATGTGTATATATATATATACTGTGTGAGTGTATGTGTATATGTATATACTGTGTATATGTATATACTGTGTGAGTGTATGTGTATATATATATATACTGTGTGAGTGTATGTGCATATGTATATACTGTGTGAGTGTATGTGTATATATATATACTGTGTGAGTGTATGTGTATATGTATATACTGTGTGAGTGTATGTGTATATATATATATACTGTGTGAGTGTATGTGTATATGTATATACTGTGTGAGTGTATGTGTATATATATATACTGTGTGAGTGTATGTGTATGTGTATATGTATATACTGTGTGAGTGTATGTGTATATATATATATATACTGTGTGAGTGTATGTGTATATATATATATATACTGTGTGAGTGTATGTGTATATGTATATACTGTGTGAGTGTATGTGTATATATATATATACTGTGTGAGTGTATGTGTATATGTATATACTGTGTGAGTGTATGTGTATATATATATATACTGTGTGAGTGTATGTGTATATGTATATACTGTGTGAGTGTATGTGTATATATATATATACTGTGTGAGTGTATGTGTATATGTATATACTGTGTATATGTATATACTGTGTGAGTGTATGTGTATATATATATATACTGTGTGAGTGTATGTGCATATGTATATACTGTGTGAGTGTATGTGTATATATATATACTGTGTGAGTGTATGTGTATATGTATATACTGTGTGAGTGTATGTGTATATATATATATACTGTGTGAGTGTATGTGTATATGTATATACTGTGTGAGTGTATGTGTATATATATATACTGTGTGAGTGTATGTGTATGTGTATATGTATATACTGTGTGAGTGTATGTGTATATATATATATATACTGTGTGAGTGTATGTGTATATATATATATATACTGTGTGAGTGTATGTGTATATGTATATACTGTGTGAGTGTATGTGTATATATATATATATATATATACTGTGTGAGTGTATGTGTATATGTATATACTGTGTGAGTGTATGTGTATATATATATACTGTGTGAGTGTATGTGTATATGTATATACTGTGTGAGTGTATGTGTATATATATATATACTGTGTGAGTGTATGTGTATATGTATATACTGTGTATATGTATATACTGTGTGAGTGTATGTGTATATATATATATACTGTGTGAGTGTATGTGTATATGTATATACTGTGTATATGTATATACTGTGTGAGTGTATGTGTATATATATATATACTGTGTGAGTGTATGTGTATATGTATATACTGTGTGAGTGTATGTGTATATATATATACTGTGTGAGTGTATGTGTATATATATATATACTGTGTGAGTGTATGTGTATATGTATATACTGTGTGAGTGTATGTGTATATATATATATACTGTGTGAGTGTATGTGTATATGTATGTACTGTGTATATGTATATACTGTGTGAGTGTATGTGTATATATATATATACTGTGTGAGTGTATGTGTATATGTATATACTGTGTATATGTATATACTGTGTGAGTGTATGTGTATATATATATACTGTGTGAGTGTATGTGTATATGTATATACTGTGTGAGTGTATGTGTATATATATATACTGTGTGAGTGTATGTGTATATATATATATACTGTGTGAGTGTATGTGTATATATATATACTGTGTGAGTGTATGTGTATATGTATATACTGTGTGAGTGTATGTGTATATGTATATACTGTGTGAGTGTATGTGTATATATATATACTGTGTGAGTGTATGTGTATATATATATACTGTGTGAGTGTATGTGTATATATATATACTGTGTGAGTGTATGTGTATATGTATATACTGAGAGAGAGGGAGGGAGACTCTAGACATATCTCGCTCCAGCTCCACAATATTTGCTGTGCTTGACACAACCACACAGAGCTTCTCTGCACTGCATACCCCCCAGCATGCAGTAAACGTTCCCCTACACTGACACTACATCAAACACAAGCATTTGCACCATCTTTCCTCTATTGTATACTGCAAACACTGCAATTCCCCATTCTGTACCCTACCCACATGCAGTCAGCAAAATGTTTGCCTTCCCCATCTCTCTCCCTCTCCAAGCCTTTGAAACCTGCCTGCCTTTCATGCAAAGAAATTTCTTTCTGGTTGATCTCAGACAAAGTCACCTTCTTATTATGGCTTTGTTATTTTAATTGGTTTATATTAGGATCCCCCCCTTCCACCCCTCCACAGTTTACCCCCCCTCCCCTTTCATCGCCGTTCAAAGTAAATGAATGTCATTGGAGAAAGGCACTCTCTGCAGAGACCTTACAGAGCAGAGTATATTGACCTATTCACCAGAAGGTTTCTGCAGAGGATATTTCCATACTGTAGCCAGCACTAGGAAGGTTAATAAATACTGGAGACATGCAGAACTGCACTGGACTGTATATACCAGCTGAGAGGGTAGGGTTTTTCAAATGACTGGCCAGATACAGGATTTTTTTTTTCCATTTACAGGGCCAATTAATTAATTTTGCATATTCTGTTATCACAGAGGCTTGTGTAAAAATGAACTGTAACTTGGAAAACTAGCACTAAACAACATAAAAAGCCAGATAAAATACAGACAATGGGGTAGATTTATTATAAGTCTAACAGACATGATTCGCTGTAGCAAATCATGTTCGCTCGACCTTGCCATATGCAGACAGCATACGCTGTCAGCACTTAACATTGCACAAGCATTTCTGGTGAAATGCTTGTGCAATGCCGCCCCCAGAAAAGTCTGTTTCTGGTGAGCCGAAAACATCGCACGAGAAAGCATCATCCGCTGCTTATTAAATCTCCCCCATTGGGTCAACAAAAAGACAAATTAACTATTTTCTCAAAAGAGATGCACTCTGTGCATTGCAGATAGGAAGAGGTAGAGGAGAGTCGTGAGATGGGTATATTAGCACGAAGATAACAAGAATGTTAGAGCTGTATCGTGTAAACCCAGACCTAAGGATGAATATTGCTGGTAGGTAAGCTGCACAGCAACATTTTCAATTTTTAATATTAACCTATTAATTGTTAGAGTAATGATCAATGATTAGCATCACATTTCTACAGTGCTGTATTGCCTGTGTGAGCAAATTGAAAGCAATATCCACATGTAGACTTCTAAATACCCCATTGCTTAATACCTGCAGAGCACTGTTAAACTTCAACCCCTGGAATGCTAGGAACCTGCAGGGCATTATTTTCTTATAGCCTATTTAAAGAAAGATACAGCCCAACAGAGCATTGCCTAATTAATTTTTCATTGCTAGAGACTGCAGCACGTCGCTTCATTTAACGCCTAACTGCTATAGATCTATAGCGCATCACTCCATTGACTGTCTCCTGCAATAGACCTGCAGGGTGGCTAAGACGCAGAGTGAAGAAACCTATTGTGTGTGCTGCACTACATTACAGGAAAGCAGGAGAACTGGATGATTTTGGCATAAGGTGTGGAATGGTTATTGCTCTTTTATTCCAACTTCAGAACTATCTGTTCAGCAGTATCTGCTTTGCAGTGCATACAAGTATATCTCTCCTTACATTTGTAGACACACTTTAGAAACATTTTGATAGTTAGCACTAGGGTAGCGGACCTAGGCTTGTAAAAGAACATTAAAGGGTCATTCCAGTGAAAATATAAATGCATATTGGTAAATTACATCTTTGACTAGAAACATATTTTCAATATACACGTGTTGGCAAAAATGCTTCTAGTAAAAGTCTATCTCTGTTTTAGTGTCAAGATTTTTCTCTACAGGTGCACGTGAAGCACAGCTAGATATTCTCAGTGCATCAGCTTTTTAAGTACTGCAGCTGCTCATAGTGCCAGTGGGGATTGTATCTTATCAGCTATCAACAAATTGAGTAATTTCATGATGGTACAAGCAACTTAGGCTCTCTGTGCAAGTGCTGTGTTTAAAATGCTGGTGCAAGCTGCATACTTAAAAACACTTTTGAAACAGCTAAAGCTTTTACTAGGAGCATTTTTGCTAATGCATGGATATTACAAAAATGTTTCTGTTCAAAACTGAAATGCATCCATGTGGATTTTACTTTTGGCTGGAATGTCCCTTTAAGCACCATTTGCATTTGTATAACAATTGTCCTTGTTATACTATGTCTAAAGACGCCAAAAAGCAAATTCTGCAAACTAACGCCTAGATTACGAGTTTTGCGGTAACAGGGGTGCGTTGCTAACAAGCCTTTTTTTTTCTCCGCTCCCTTAAGACTACGCTGGTATTACAGGTTTTTTTAAACCCGGCGTTAGCCGCAAAAAGGTGAGTGTAGAGCAAAATTTAGCTCCACATCTCACCTCAATACCAGTGTTGCTTACAGTAGCGGTAAGCTGGCTAAACGTGCTTGTGCACGATTTCCCCATAGGAAACAATGGGGCTGAGCCGGCTGAAAAAAAACCTAACACCTGCAAAAAAGCAGCGTTCAGCTCCTAATGCAGCCCCATTGATTCCTATGGGGAAAGGAATTTTATGTCTACACCTGACACCCTAACATGAACCCAGAGTCTAAACACCCCTAATCTTACACTTATTAACCCCTAATCTGCCGCCCCTGACATCGTCGCCCCCTGCATAATATTATTAACCCCTAATCTGTTGCTCCGGACACCGCCACCACCTACATAATACTAATGAACCCCTAATCTGCTGTCCCCAACATCACCAAGCCCTACATTATATTTATTAAGCCCTAACCACCCCCCCAACATCGCTGCAACTATATTAAATGTATTAACCCCTAATCTGCCGCTGCCAACGTCGCCGCCACTATAATAAAGTTATTAACCCCTAAACCTAACTCTAACCCTAACACCCCCCTAATTTAAATATAATTTAAATAAATCTAAATAAAATAACTACAATTAAATAAATTATTCCTATTTAAAACTAAATACTTACTTATAAAATAAACCCTAAGATATCTACATGTTACATTGTAGCTATTTTAGGATTTATATTTATTTTACAGGCAACTTTGTATTTATTTTAACTAGGTAGAATAGTTATTAAATGGTTATTAACTATTTAATAGCTACCTAGTTAAAATAAGTACAAATTTACCTGTAAAATAAATCCTAACCTAAATTACAATTACACCTCACACTACACTATCATTAAATTAATTATATAAACTACCTACAATTAAGTACGAAAAACAACAAACACTAAATTACAGAAAATAAAAAAAATACAATTTTTTTAAACTAATTACCCCTAATCTAATCCCCCTAATATAATAAAAAAGCCCCCCAAAATAATAAAATTCCCTACCCTATATTAAATTACAAATAGCCCTTAAAAGGGCCTTTTGTGGGGCATTGCCCCAAATTAATCAGCTCTTTTACCTGTAAAAAAAAATACAAATCCCCCCCAAAATAAAAACCCACCACCCATACACCCAACCCTACTCTAAAACCCACCCAATCCCCCCCTAAAAAAACCTAACACTATCCCATTGAGGATCACCCTATCCTTGAGACGTCTTCACCCAGCCGGGCACAAGTGTACCTCCAGGCGGGCAGAAGGCTTCATCCAGGTGGCATATTCTATCTTCATCCATCCGGAGCGGAGCGGGTCCATCTTCAATCCAGCCGACGTGGAGCATCCTCTTCAAACGAAGTCCAAGCGAAGAATGAAGGTTCCTTTAAATGACGTCATCCAAGATGGCGTCCCTTGAATTCCGATTGGCTGATAGGATTCTATCAGCCAATCGGAATTAGGGTAGGAAAAATCCTATTGGCTGATCCAATCAGCCAATAGGATTGAGCTTACATTCTATTGGCTGTTCCAATTACAGAATTTACTTTTTGGCCTCACTAGGGAGCTTTGAATAAGCACAATTTTAAATTTTGTAGCATAGATCTTATTTTTCTTGCTGTACAATGATATTATCTTCTCCTGCTATGCTAGTAGCAATGGACTGGGATGAGACAATGGGGCCTATTTACTATGGTGCAAACGGACATAATTCAATATAGCGGATCATGTCTGCTGCACATCAATAAATGCCGCCCCTGCAGATTTGCGACCGCTAGCAGGGGGTGTCAATCAACCCGATCATGTTCAGTTGGGTTGATTTCATCCGCCGCCTCAGAGCAGGCGGACAGGTTATGGAGCTTGATAAATATGATCCAATGCATTTTTAAAACAAACACTTGAAGCAAAAAGATGAGGCATTAGAAGGCTCATTTGCATGCCCTTAACCAGAATACCCTGCTCCATGGGCTAGACGAGGATCTGTTGTAGATCTCAATCCCGTCACAGAAATAGAACCGGTATATGAAAATACCCTAAGACAGCTATTTGTAATAGCAGCTACATTTTTGTGGAGGAATTCATTTTAAGAGTAAACATTATGCAAAACTGAATTGCTGCAGATACTTCTAGGTCTATATAAGCACAGGCAACTTGCACTGCCATGGTCAAAAATATTGACACCCCTGTATTTCTGTCAGATATTGCACCACTTCACCCAGAAAATTGTTGCAATTACAAATGTTTAGGCATTCTCATGTGTATTTCCTTTTTTGTAATGGTATGACACAAAAAAAGTGGAGAAAAAACAAATCTTACACATTCCAAGCAAAGATAGATAAATGAAAAGAGTAATGGTAGTTATTATAGGGAGGATTAGGATGCAAGAGAAAGTGGATAGTTTGATACTGCCCAGATATAAATGCCTAACATTGGTTTATATGTCAGGTCAGGGGCTGGAGGTCGTGGAAATGACTTCAGTGACAGCTCAGACAGAAATACCCAAATCATTGTCAGAAGTCATTGTCAGAAGGCAAGGGGGTAATAATAGGAGACAAGGGGTACTCAAATGAGGAGAAGGTCTTTGTTGGGAGTGTCAATCATTTGTAGAGTGCAAATTTGAGGCCTACTGTGAAAAACAGACTTTGGGAAGAGATGAGGCAGGCACTGTGCTGCTTGTGTAGAAAAGCCTCCCTGGGTAGCATTGAACACTGTTTCAAATGCTGTAAGTGGATGACATTAAATGTTATTAGGGATGTCCCCTATATACAGAGGCAGGAGGAAGACTTAACAAATGAGTGACCTGCATAAGAACATATAAAAGCATGAACAACCTACAAATCAGTTCATGGAATATCACAAGGAACCGATAAAGCAGCAGAACATCTGCAACTGCTGCATCATAAGTAACAAAGCATATTACAAATATAAGTCAATAACTTAGGGCCCAATTCTCAAACATGTTTCCACTTGGAGAGAAATCAAGGTGCAGGCTTCACAGGGGCTAAACACTCTGAATTCTCTATAAAAAGCAGGAGGGGAGCTAGAAGTCCCAGACCAGTGATAGCTGCTTTCCATAAAAAGTAAGGATATCTGGGATGCTAAATCTCACAGGGGAGGGTGAGGTTAACAAGGCATCAAATTAAAAAAAAACACAAACTACACTGAAATGTTTCAGTACAGTTTAAAGGGACATGAAACTCAACATTTTTCTGCCATGATTTAGATAGATCATAATTTTGTTATCAACTTTCCAATTTATTATTAGTATTTTGCTTTATTCTCTTTGTATCTTTTATTTAAAATGCAGTAATGCACTACTGAGATCAAGCTAAACATATCAGTAAGCCAAAGATAACATGTATATGCTGTATGTGCAACCACCAATCTGCGGATAGCTCCCAGCTCCTGAGTCTACCTAGGTATTCTTTTCAACAAAGGATACAAAGAGAACAATGCAAATTAGATAATCAAAATAATTTGAAAGGTTGTTTAAAATGGTATCCTCTACAGTATATGCATCATGAAAGATATTTTTGGGGTTCATGTCCCTTTAATTTTATTTGCGTTTAGTCTACTATACATTACTTTTCTGTCAGTTAAAAAAAAAAAAAACAGTTTGAGAAACCTGCATACAGTTTGTAATAAAAACTAGAGGGAAGAAATACATAAAGAATATAATGAGTGTTAACAGAGACACCCGGAGTACACCCTTTTCCTTCCAGCCCAGAGAACTGCCAGGTTCAGTTCAAATAGAAAAAAAATATGTAAAGTGCAAGAACTATTTGTAAAAGCTACAAATAAACATATAAAGTTACACAGAAACATTCAAGGTGAAATCAAAATTTGAACAAATCACAATCCTGTATGCAAAGTTTAAATATATTACAATGCAAAATAGAAAATACAAATTGTAATGTTTCAAGAACAAAATCTGAAGTCTCATTTAAATTAAAATAAAAACCACAAATTGTAAAAATAAAAAATAAATAAAGAATCTAGTTCAGTATTGTGCTATATTGTATGGTGCTTGTTTCTCCATCATATCCAGAAATATAGGGAATGTTCCTTAGAAAAATATAACAACATTTGCTTTTCTATAATCTTGTGAGTGATCTTTCAGACCTGGATGTTTATTTTAGATATTCTCCTCTAAGAGGAGGGCTTTAGAGAATCTGTGTTAATTCAATGTACAGTATGCACTAAAATATAATTCATTAATGTTTATCTCCTTTATCTACACTGGACATTTCCATACGTGAAACTGAGGAAGAACAGGATTAAAAATGCAACTATGTGTTGGGAATGACACTTCCTCCTCCAGAATACATGGAACTTAGTGAAGAAAGTAGCACATTTCCTTCTTCCAGGGGAAATTAAATAACTTATGCAGCATCTGCAATAGCTCTGTGCTCAACATACTTACCATACACCAGAAAAAGGCATACAATTGTGGTTCATAATGTTTCTTCTCCATCTCTGTTAACAGCAACATCTGATGTGCCTTACCATGGTCTACCTACAGTACAACAACCACCTGTCCCAGCTCTTCCACTTTAAATTATACCAGGACCATAACCATTTAATCTCTGTATGGGTCATCTAATACTGCAGCACCACTGCCTGGTCCATCTACTGCTACACTACCTCTGTCTAGTCCACCTCTACCTTGTCCATCTACTGCTCATCACACATGCCTGGCCCATCTCATGCAGACCCCCAATATGTGTGGGACATCTGGCCATCGAGCATCAATTATTCTACAGTTGTGATGGATGAGGTGAGGCATACGTGAAGGAGACATCCATTGTTTAGTAATTAATCCATATGAATCTAGAGATGTACAACTAGATTAGCTGTCACCTCTATGAGTTCTGAGATGACAACACCAACTGTTGAGCATGTTTTTCTGTAACAGTCACTCTATTAAATTTATTAGAGGGACTGTTAGAGAAAATTATTGTACCCAAAACTTTCCTTAGTCCTCCACTTAAAGGGATATGAAACCCAAATAGTTTATTTCATGATTCCGATAGAGCATGACATTTAAAACAACTAGATATTTACAAAAATAGTCTGGACACCTTCTCACCCTCTTAGCCTTTCAGATGAGACTAAGATCTCTCAACTTAGTCAAAATTTATGTTTTTAGGAAATTCAGGAGTATGAAAGGCGCTTAGAAGCTGAGGGTTAAAATAGATAAGTCTAATGACTGATAATATAAAAAATGTCTGTGACTACTCACATAGATATGTCTTTGATGAATTAAAGAATTGTTGTTTAACAAGGTATAAGTATGGGTGGATTAAGGCCCATATGAATTAGTGAAAGTTATTTATACAGCGAATTCCATTAGGATAATCAACCCAACAACTAGGTAGGATAAATAAATGAGATTTAATAAAATAATTTTGCATAAATAAAATACAATAAAATATGGTTGTGGCCACAACTAAAGATAATAAAAAAATGATAATTCGCAACAGTATCGGAAATATTACAAATGGATATGAACCATACACAGTGCTAACATAGGATAATTCTGTGAATGTGCTGTCTGTCTAAGCATTTCTTATAGGCCTTCAAATGACATTACGTTTAGGATTTTTTATAGTTAAACACTTAATAGTGAAAATAAACAATTAATAGTGGGGAATTTTTAAAAAAATCTTTAGTAAGATTACACTCAATAGTGAAGATAAATACTTAATAGTGAGGAGTTTAAAAAGTCTTATGGGAAAAGACAGCAGTCGTGAATTTGTTTCTTAGTAATCTAAGTTGTAATGGTGATTGGTATCAACGTTCCAAAAAGCTCCTATGCTTTTAGCACAAGAGGTTGTGAGAAATCTGACAGTTCTCCAGTGTCAAGTTTTGACTTAGGTGGTAAGTGTTACAATTTTGTATCCAAATTCAATTGTAACTCTTTTCAAATACAATTGTAGCTCTTTTCAAGTATAAGGTGTTATTCCAGTGATAGATTATATGCAGCTGTGTGTTACGTGAGAAACGATAATTGTATTCAAAGTCAGTTGTTATTATTCACAAAATTCTAAGTCCGATAATATATCGGTATACTTCTGTAGGTGTTGATATCCTTGTAAGCAAAGTGCGATAGATGTGGCTTAAGACAGACTTACCTGGCTGCGCTCCCTGACCGGCGTTATCCCTGCACGGTGGAAGTACTCACAGCTGCTTCACTGTCAGATGTAGCCCTGTTGATTCTCCGTTGGTTACGTAAGGTACTTTGCTGTGTGGTGTTCCTCCTGTGGTTAGCAGCAATCTTGGGGTGAACGAGTGTCAACAACAATAGATCCACAGATACTTCTACGCGTTTCAGCACACTGAGTGCCTTTATCAATTTATTTTTTATTTATGCAAAATTATTTTATTAAATCTCATTTATTTATCGCTGTATAAATAACTTTCACTAATTCATATGGGCCTTAATCCACCCATACTTATACCTTGTTAAACAACAATTCTTTAATTCATCAAATACATATCTATACGAGTAGTCACAGACATTTTTTATATTATCAGTCATTAGACTTATCTATTTTAACCCTCAGCTTCTAAGCGCCTTTCATACTCCTGAATTTCCTAATTACATTTAAAACAACTTTTGAATATACTTCTATTATTAAATGTGCATTGTTCTCTTTGTAAAATTTGATGAATAGTGATTGATCCCTAAACCGCCGCCCCACGCATCGCTAACACCTAAATAAATAAACATATTAACCCCTAAACCAATGAACCCCACATCACAACTACTAAACTAGACCTATAAACCCCTAAACCACCAACCCCCCACATCAACACACTAAATTAAACTATTAAAATCTAAACCTAACACCCCGAATTTTAGATTAAAGTTACAATATAACTATCTTAAAATAAATAAAAACTTACCTGTGAAATAAAAAAAACTAAGCTTAAACTATAAATAAACCTAACAAAACTATCTTAAAAATAAATAAAATAAATGACAAATTAAAAAACTAAGTTACAAAATTTAAAAAATCCTAACACTATGAAAAAATAAAAAAAAACTAACATTAAAAAAAATTAAACACTAAAATTACTAAAAATAAAAAAATAACATTACAAAAAAAAAACACTAAAATTACGAAAAATAAAAAGTATCTAAGATTACAAAAAATAAGCAAAATTATTCAAAATAATACAAATAAAACCTAATCTAATACCCCTATAAAAAGGCACCCCAAAATAAAAACACCCCATAATCTAACAATAAACTACCAATAGCCCTTAAAACAGCCTTTTGTAGGGCATTGCCATAAAGCAATCATCTCTTTTACATAAAAAAATTTACAAAGTACCCCTAACAGTAAAACCCCACACCCAATCAACCCCCCAAAAGAAAAAAAAACCTAAGTCTAAAAAAACCTAAGCTACCAATTGCCCGTAAAGGGACATTTGTATGGGCATTGCCCTTAAAAGGGCAATAAGCCCTTTTGCTGCCAATAAAAAGAATAAAAAAAAAAACACAGCAAAAAAAAAAAAAAATAACCAAAAAAATGTACTCACAGTTCCTGAAGTCCGGACATCTATCTTCATCCAGGCGGCAACAAGTCTTCATCCAGGTAGTGACATCTTCATCCATCCCGGGAGGCATCTTCTATCTTCATCCCAGTGGTGCGGAGCTGTGGTGGCGCGGAGCTGTGGTGTCATGGAGCTGAGCAGGACCTGAGACGACAACATCCAGAGTTGAGGATCCTCTTCATGCTATCTCTGCCGCACACTGAAGATTGAATGCAAGGTACTCCTTTTATATTTGGGGTACCTTGCATTCCTATTGGCTGAAATATTCAAATCAGCCAATAGGATGAGAGCTGCTTGAAACCTAATGGCTGTTCCATCCAACTATTGTAACTTTAATTTAAAGTTAGGGGGTGTTAGGTTTAGGAGTTAATAGTTTAATTTAGTGTGTCGCGATGTGGGGCCGGATGTTTAGGGATTAATAGGTTTATTTTAGCATTTGCAATGTGGTGGGCCGGCTGTTTAGAGGTTGGCGATGTAGCGATTTAGTGTTGGCGATGTGGGTGGGCGGCGGATTAATAAAGTATTTGCGATACGGGGGATGGCGGTTTAGGTGGTTAATAGTGTAGTTTATGGGTGTTAGTGTACTTAGTAACATTTTTGTTATGAGTTTTGTGAAACATTTTTGTTTCACAAAATCCATAACTACTGGTCTTTGATTGCGGAATGGATTGTTGCTGTATAAGCTATAACGCTAGCATAATAGCCAGACCGCACAACCTGTAATAAGGGTGACCTTAAAATTCCACACTCAAAAGTAATTTTTTGAGTAATGAATGGAGAGTTGCGGTATAGGCTAAAAGGCTAGCGGTATAGCCGTATCGATGCAACTTGTAATACAGGAGACCTGCCATTCCACGCACAAAGGCCAATTTTTCAGCGGTATAGATGTACCGCAACACTTGTAATTTAGCTGATTGTTTACTAATGTTAAATATACAGGAACACTAACAGAAATAAATCTATTTTGCAGTGCTGAAGTCCAATATCTCATAATAACGATATTTTTGTAGTAGGTATAATTATTTTTAATCTTTTTTAATTTTTAAAATGGTGCAATATGACTTCATAATGATATTGGACCCGAAAAAATGTATTAGAGCATATAATATTTGTACATATTCACTTTGAAACTTTATGGACCAGATAACACAGATAAGTGAAAAATTAGTATGGCAGCATTAGCGCGCTTATTAGAAAGTAATATGCACTTGTATTGAAAGTAAAAAGGTAGTGCACAAGCAAAAGATTCAGAACTTCGGATATCACATCCAAGCTGTTCTGGACCTCAGAATCTTTTTTCCACCTACATCTGCACTTTGCCTTATTTCACTACTACGTGGCAAGTGTCACTGTGGCTTTAAAAAACTGTTTTATCTTTTGAAAAAGTCAGTTGCTGCTTGTGATTTTCATAGGATAGCGCAAAGTGTCACTGCTCCTGTGCCTCCCCTCATATGCTCTAGGGCTCCCCTTGATAGACTCGCCTAACACTTTGAAAACCACTTTCATAGGGTAATTGCCTGCCAGTACCTTCACTGCTTACAAATTGTAGCTATTATTTAATGTTTTTAAAGGGATACTAAACCCAATTTATTTCTTTCATCATTCAAATAGAGCAGGCAATTTTAAGCAACTTTGAAATTAACTGCTATTATCAATTTTTCTTAATCTCTTGCTAACGTTATTTAAAAAGCTGGAATGTAAAGCTTATGAGCTGGTCCATTTTAAGTTCAGGACCCTGGATAGTACTTGCTTATTGGTGGCTGCATTTAAGCCACCAATAAACAAGAATAATCCAGGTTCTCGGCTAAAAATGGGATGGCTCCAAAACTTTACATTAATAATTTTTAAATAAAGATAGCAAGAGAACAAAGAAACATTTGATAATAGGAGTAAATTAGAAAGCTGCTTACAATTGCATGCTCTGTCTGAATAAGGAAAGAAAAATTTGGGTTAAGTATCCCTTTAAGCAACAGGAATGAAATCTAACCTCTGTAATTAAAGTACTGACTTATTTTCCCTCTCTACATTGAAGATCTGGCAACTAATTAGCAATATGTCTATAACAGACATAAAACACTGCACTACCATAAGGAATATACTATATAATTGCATATGGGAGCTGTTGTGTCAATGGTCATTAAGGTTTTTTTTATTTCTTATTTATCTACAATAAACTCCTCATTTGTTATATTGTCAGAAGAATAATGGGATAAGTTAATTTTCTTTATGACCAATGGATACTTTTGTCTCCGTGCTATTGTTTGACTTCACAGATAGACTGGTAAAACAAAAAGTCTGTAAAACTATGATAAAAACAAATTGGCAAATCTAAATATGTAGTGTGAATTGTTTAAAAAAAAAAAACCCAGAGGAATGAATATCTCAGATTTCATGCAGTGATTTTTGTTGCATATAGATACCTTGTGTGATTGGCTCACCCATGTGCATTGCTGTTTCTTCAGCAAAGAATATCTAAAGAATATCTACCTGAATCACCTGGCTCACCCATGTGCATTGCTATTTCTATTTCAGCAAAGAATATCTAAAGAATATCTATCTGAATAATGAAAGAAAAATTTTGGATTTAGTGTCCCTTTAAGTCTTCTATTAGCATAGCTCGGGACTCTGTGAAGAAGTGTAAGTTAGTTAAGTGGTAATTTTATGGAAACAAATGAATACTGACAAATTTTGTCAGTATTTTATTTGTTTTCTTTAAATTTTGCAGTGCGTTTGTTCAGATAGTGTATATTAGGGATGGGCGAATGTTTTTATATCCGAATTCGAATGTTAGAACAAATGTTATTGTAGAAACTCGATTTACATAATAGAATATTGATAAGAACAAATATTCTTAAAAATTCGATTTTCGAATGTTATTTACAGTTTTCGAATTTAACGTTCGAATTTGAATGTCACATTCAAATTCAAATGTCACATTTGAATTTGAATGTTATATTCGAATATCACATTCGAATATTACATTTATAAAACACAATTGTAGACTAGAAACAATATTTCGAATGTCACATTCGAATAGAATATCACATTAGAATCGAATGTCACATTCAAATTCGAATATTACATTTATAAAACACAGCATTAGACTAGAAATACTATTTCGATTTCGAATGTCACATTCGAATCGAATATCACATTCGAATCGAATATCACATATAAAACACAGTATTAGACTAGAAATACTATTTCAAATTCGAATGTGACATTGAATTTGAATGTAGCATTCATATTTGAATATTACATTTATTAAACACAGTTGTAGACTAGAAATACTATTTCAAATTTGAATGTCACATTCAAATTTGAATATTACATTTCGAAATTGAATGAATACATAGCAAAACATTCTATTAATCGAACAAATATTTTCGAATTTTATTGAAAAATTTGAAAACGAAAATTTGAAAATAGAATGTTAGAATGTTATATAAACATTCGAAATTCGATTTGAACGAACGAATGTACATTTCAGCTGATATTCTGTTAATAATCAATTGCAATGCTGACTATTAATATTCTCAATTATAATTGCTCTGTAAGAGCTTGGATGGACATAATGCAAAAATGACGTTTTATTTAGTTTCGTATTACTGTCCGCAGCGTACGATATGGTTGATTGCAATATATCATTTGATAATTCTAAGCATGTTAACTACTGCAGATGTGCACTTTTTTATAATGACACAATCATAATCATACATTTTCATTGTTTATCAGAAGCAGTTTTTTTCATTCCTGATTTGGGAAAAAAAAGTCCCTAAACTGAACATTTGCCAGTAATGTTTGGTAGATCATAATAAAAAAAAAAATCTCAGTACTTTATTAAGCATTTAGGGGCCATTTTCATGTATCAAATGCCACAGTTAAAAGTACTTGATAAACCCCCAGACAACAAATTTCACATGAAATATTAGTTTTCCGCATGCGCAAAACACAATTATATTGACCCCACTATACAGGATGACGTTAGGAAGCACTGTCATTATATCCTACCTGCTCAATCAATTAAAGATAAAAACAGAAAAGAATGAAAAGCCCTTTGGCACTTATAAAAATAGTGAAATCAATAATCCAAAAAAACTCATGTGCCCATTTTACAAATAATACCAGCACTCAAATCCATTAAAAAGACGTATGCACATATCTTTATGGTTTAGGAACACAACACGTTAACTGCTCACATCACCTATTAGCATCAATACACACTGTTAAAAGAAATCAATCAATATATTGGGGCATATTTATCAAGCTCCGTAAGGAGCTTAATGCCCCGTGTTTCTGGCAAACCTGCAGGCTCGCCAGAAACAGCAGTTATGAAGCAGCGGTCACAAAGACCGCTGCTCCATAACCTGTCCGCCTGAAACACGGAGCATCCTTTGATTGACACCCGCCTGCTGGCGGCCCATTGGCCGCGAGTCTGCAGGGGGCGTCGTTGCACCAGCAGCTCTTGTGAGCTGCTGGTGCAATGCTGAATACGGCGAGCGTATTGCTCGCCATATTCAGCGAGGTCTGGTGGACCTGATCTGCCAGACCTTGATAAATACTGGCCATAGGCCCTTCAGCCTGGGAGGTTATCACTAAACCCCCTGACATTGCATTTATTTTGTTTTTTTGTTTATTTATTTATTTTCAGATATTTTTATTAACCCTTTAAGGACACAGCTTTCAGTTTGCTCAATTGTTTTATGACGGAAAAATTCCGTCATATGTCCTTAAGAGGTTAAGGTTTTGAGATAATTATACAAGCAAATAAGAACAGAGGGTTCCAGTGGTATACATGTAAGTTCATAGGAGTGTTATTCTCTATGTTGTACATATAGGGACAAAGGTGCATATTATATGTATCACAATCCACTAACAAAATACCTGAAATATGGAGATATTGGAAGCACACTCAAAAAACAACAGATAAAGTAAACCTCAATTTTTATAAATAAAAAACTTATAGTTAACCCCTGTCAACAGCCAACAAGCTATAATGATAGAATTCCCCATTATAAAATTTGCCTGTTTGCGTGAGCACAATAATTAACCAGCCACTACAAGATTAAATCACTGGTTAATTTTCTAAAAGTGCCCCAAATGCCCTCAAAATAGAGGGCATTGTAGTCTTTAATTAAAGAAAAAATATAGCTTTTTTTTTAATAAAAAATCCAGCTGAACTAGGCAGTTTTGGGGCATTGAAGTTGGTAGGAGTGGGGTGTTAGAAAAAAACGGTACTGAAAAGTGCCTTTACATTGCGGTCTATGGGAGCTGTGTGTTCCCATAGGCCGCTATGTAAATATATATATATATGATTTTATTATTATATATATATGTGTGTGTATACACATATTAACACATAAATATATATGTATATACTCATATACATATATAGTTAAAAATGCTACCCATCGCTGCGCTACTTGCCCCCTTCGCTGCGTGAGGTTCTGATGCTGGAAAACGTTTTATTTATTTTTTATGTTTATCAATGTCGTTACTTTGTACTTGCATCTCCCCTACCTTGGCCTAGCAGACACCTATTTCTGCAGTATAAATGTATAGTGACAGTTGTATTTGAGAAAAATAACCTAATTTTGTGAAAAGAACCTTTCTTTTTAACAGAAATAACATTTTCAGATGTACTACCAAAATGAAATTAGATTACACTAGCAAACTGATGTAAAAGTTTTTTTTTTTAAATTTACACTAATGTTACACCAGATATGAGTGGTGGCACAGAGCAATTAATCACAGTATATGCTGTGGGCCTGGCACACAGGCCTGATGGAAAATAAAATTTGATTACACTAGCAAACTGATGTAAAAGTTTTTTTTTTTTTTAAATTTACACTAATGTTACCCCAGATATCAGTGGTGGCACAGAGCAATTAATCACAGTATATGTTGTGGGCCTGACACACAGGCCTGATGGAAAATGAAATGAGAAGATTACACTAGCAAACTGATGTAAAAGTTTTTTTTTTTAAATTTACACTAATGTTACACCAGATATGAGTGGTGGCACAGAGCAATTAATCACAGTATATGATGTGAGCCTCACACACAGGCTGACAGGCAGGCAAATGCAATTAGATTACAAAAAAACAAAACAAAACAAAAAACGACTGAAGTTCTAGCCCTAAAAAGGGCTTTTAGGGCTGAAGTTCTAGCCCTAAAAAGGGCTTTTTGAGGTGCTGTCCTTACAGCAGAGATTAGATGAGTCCTTCAGGACTGTAGTGGACACTGAATACACTAGCCTAGCTATCAATTTCCCTATAAAATCACCAGCAGCAGCACTAACCCTCCTCTCACTAAGAATGCAGGATCGTAATGAATCTAAAATGGCTGCTGCCCAGGAGTTGGGAGGGTCTGGGAGGGAGTGTCTGCTGCTGGTTGGCTGAAATGTGTCTGCAAACTGTGAGATACAGGGTCAAAGTTTACTCAATGATGACGAATAGGGGGCGGATCAAACATCGCATATGTTCGCCCGCCGCGGTGAACGCAAATAAGCTAAGTTCGCCGGGAACTGTTCTCCAGCGAACTGTTCGCGACATCACTAGTTCCTAGCACTGCAAAGGGAAATTCTTTATAGTGAGGCAATAGCCTACATAAAGTAAATTATCATAATATAGATCATCAGGGGCCCCAATCATTCACTCACCTATTCACACTTCATGCACACTAACAGAAAAAGGAAACACAAAAGTAGAAAACGTCCCAAGGTGTCCCAAGGGGGGGGGGGGGAACCTGTCAGGACAGTTAAACAAACCACCACCCATAAGGTGGAAAGTGCTTGTTGTTAACTGCTATATGTATTTCATAGAATATCAACACGAGCAGACTGTAAACTATACATAGCAACCTAAATTTATGTTCCTTCAACTCATGTGGTATATATATACTTTAGGATTTTACAGAAACAGAAAATCTGACCTTAAAAAACAACCATCTACATCCCTTCAATATCAAATTAAATTTCCTCAGGAGATATCTCTATTTAAACCCATGGGATACAGCGTATCTTGTCTCCTAATCCATTGTGCTTCATTCTTTCTTGAATAGGAGCTTCTGTCTATCACCCCCACGTCTAAGTGGGGGGACACCATCCACAATCTGGAAGTGGTTGTTGACTCTTATTATGTGATGATATAATGAAATGATGTGCCACCGGGACATCCTCATCTAGTTTTTCAACGACAGCCTTATGTTGGTGTATACTATCCTTGGCACAGTGAGTTATTTCCCCGACATATGCCAGGCCACATGGGCATTTAATCACATATGTAAATAAATTTAGAACTGCATGTAAATCTTCCTCTAAAGGGAATTTTCTAACCAGAGTGTGGATGTGTAACAAAGTCACCCTGTTGCATAGAATGACATTGTGCACAATTCATTAAAGGGAAACAGACTTTTTTCAGAGGGGGGAGAGCCCTCTTGGTATAACCCAAATCAGCTCTCACTAAGTCATCACGCAAATTTCTGTTTCTCTTGTATGAAAAGGAGGATTGTGAAAAAGCTGTGTCACTTGACTATCCTTCTGTAATGTATGCCAATGTTTCAAAATAATTATATGATGTTTCTTGCTATGGAGACCATATTATGTAATGCAGTGAACTGAATACTGTTTCAGTTGATAAGGTCTCTTTAATAACAGAGTGATCCTCTTCACATGACTAACTTTATCTAGACTCTGTAATATTACATCCTATGGATAAGCCCTCTGTCAAAACTTATTCATCATTTCGTCTAATCGCTGTTAGCGTCTAATTGAACAACTTGGTAAACTTCTTATCATAGCTGGTGGATAAAAACTATCATAACAAGATTACTTATATCTATATTTTTTTAGAAAATATCACAACTCAGGAATTTCCCCTTGACAGTAACCATGGTGTCAAGATAACTAATTTTCTCAATATTAATCTCAACTGTAAATTTCAAATGTTCAGTAGCAAAATTCAATCTGGAGATGAAGAGTTGTAAGCTCTCCATCCCTCCAGTCCAGACAAAAAATATATAATCTATATAGCGAAACAAGCATAACGCTGAGTTCAAAAAAGCATAGACATATACCACCTGCAAATTGTCCAACAAAGAGGATTGCATATGTCAGGGCTACATTAGAGCTCATCATTGTCCCCTTACTTTGGACATAGAAAGTGTGCTCAAACAAAAAAATATTTTCATATAGGACAATTTCAAATGCATCCCTAATAAGTCTCCACTGAATAGGGGAATATAATCTGTCTCTATCTAAAAAGTAGAAGACACTCTCTATGCCCAATTGATGGGGAATTGAAGTTTATAGGCTAGAAATATCCATAGTCACCAGGATACTGCCAGGGGGAATCTCCAATGTTGAAATCTTTGGACAGTTAGGACTTAATTTATTTCCATGTCTTCAATTTTATTGTTTTTAGATATGTAAATATAATCTACATTTTATTTAATATAGCAGAGATTCAAACTATTTCTCTTTTAAATACAAATTATAAGTGTAATCACATATATACTTTGTGATTTCAATAATTTGAGAATTTGCAGAGTTAAATCTCTGTACAATGACTTCTGCTTATCTTAATGAACTATTTGTTTCTGTAAGGCTTTTGTATTTTTGATTCATGTCTTTTTTTTTAATTCACATATTGCATCTTTGAAATGTTAGGACACAATATTGATTTAAATACTGACATTCAAGTGAACTCTAGGAGTGTATAGCATTTTCAATAATATGCTTTCAATATAAGTCAGGTTCTGCTCTTTTCTCTCAGTTTCTGCCTTGGTGATAACTCTTAGTGTCTGTCACCTTCGTGCATGAGGTCTACAATAGTTTCAGGCTTAGTGGTATTTTTCTGAATGTCCTTCAACATTCCATCTGTGTATTACGCAAATATGTTTATCTTATCTTGTGACTTGTGTATGCCCATCTTTCTCTGCAGGATCCTGTGGGTAAGAAATCCACTAGAATTATTATTTTTTGTTCTCAGTTATTTGTGCTCGTATTACGATTTGAAAGTCACTCGAGTTCACAAAGTCGCGGTAACAAATAGAATTTGAGAAGTCACAAACTCAAAATCACATTCCTCCATAGACTTCAATGGAACCGAAAAAAGTTGAAAAAAGAACTAACACCCAAAGGTCACGCAAACATGATCACTTTTATTTAAAAGTGCAGCATAAGAAGATTTTGCATATTTTATTATGTTCTGCACATAGCAGGATATGTTCTAATTATTCTTAAAGAGATATTTAAAAATATATTTGTCACAAACCTGGCTATATTGGATATTAGTGACAAATTAACGATAAACAGAAAGTAATTAAGAGAGAGAGAGAGAGAGAGACTATTATTAATGAAAGTATTACTATTTAAAACTAAATACTTACCTATAAAATAAAATTAGAAGAAGTTTAAACTAATTACACCTAATCTAAGCCCCCTAATAAAATAAAAAAGCCCCGCCAAAATAATAAAATGCCCTACCCTATACTAGATTACAAATAGCCCTTAAAAGAGCCATTTGCGGGGCATTGCCACAAAGTAATCAGCTCTTTTACCTGTAAAAAAAAATTACAATACCCCCCCAACATTACAACCCACCACCCACACACCCCTACTCTAAAAAAAAAACCTAACACTACCCCATTGAAGATCACCCTACCTTTAGCCGTCTTCACCCAGCCGGGCACAAGTGGTCATCCGATCCGGGCAGAAGTCTTCATCCGATGGGGCAGAAGAGGACATCCAGACCGGCAGAAGTCTTCATCCTATCCGGGCAGAAGAGGACATCCAGACCGGCAGAAGTCTTCATCCAAGCGGCATCTTCTATCTTTTTCCATCCGACGAGGAGCGACTCCATCTTGAAGACATCCGGCGCGGAGCATCCTTCCAGCATGATGGACTCACGACGAATGACGGTTCCTTTAAATGACGTCATCCAAGATGGCGTACCTCGAATTCTGATAGGATTCTATCACCCAATCGGAAATAAGGTAGCAAAAATCCGATTGGTTGGATTTGTGATCTAGGAGATTGGATCTGATTGTGATCTAGGAGATTAATATGAAGGTGATTTGGTTTTGAGTTTGACCCTTTCATGAATGGGTTGATTTTTCTTGTTCCAATGTAAACAAATTAAAATCAAGCGATTATTTATGTGATTGCGAGTTTTCCTTAATGGGAAACCCCATTTACAAAGCACAGTTGGCTTCAGGACAGTCAAACGGCTAGAACATTTCATAACATCCTAACGACGCTAAAGCCCAGCACAGTTAGGACGGCATGGAACGTCCTAACATTGGCAAGAGGTTAACTTGGCACCAACTTTATTTGTAAACAAAGTATAACATTTGGAAACATGTACATGCCTACAATCAATTAGACCGAGGTGGTAAAGGATTCTCGTACTAATTGATTACTAATTGGAAAAATATATTTTTGGATAGTTGCACTCCTTTATACTCATTGGATAGTTGCATTATTTGATTTATCTGTATACATTTGATTATTAAAGGGACATTCTAGGCCAAAATAAACTTTCATGATTCAGATAGGGCATGCAATTTTAAGCAATTATCCAATTTACTTTTATCACCAATTTGTCTTTGTTCTCTTGGTATTCTTAGTTGAAAAGCTTAATCTAGGAGGTTCATATGCTAATGTCTTAGATCTTGAAGGCCACCTCTTTTCAGAATGCATTTTAACAGTTTTTCACCACTAGAGGGTGTTAGTTCATGTGTTTCATATAGATAACACTGTGCTCGTGGACGTGAAGTTATCTGGGAGCAGGCACTGATTGGCTAAACTGCAAGTCTGTCAAAAGGACTGAAATAAAGGGGGAGTTTGCAGAGGCTTAGATACAAGATAATCATAGAGGTTTAAAGTATATTAATATAACTGTGTTGTTTATGCAAAATTGGGGAATGGGTAATAAAGGAATTTTCTATCTTTTAAAAACAATAAAAATTCTGGTGTAGACTGTCCCTTTAATTAGATTCCCATTGTTTGGATGTACAGTATATATAGTGTGTATTATATATATATATATATATATATATATATATATATATATATATATATATATATATATATATATATATATATATATATGATACTTGAACAAGTGCACTCTCACAGATTGTATCACAAATGTCAGGGTGCTAGAATATGGGTAATAATATAGTAAACAGAAGACAGCACTCTCTGGTATTAAATACAAAAGTAGATTTATTTGCAGTGACGTTTCGGGGAAAGGGTCTGAGAAACGTCACTGCAAATAAATCTACTTTTGTATTTAAGACCAGAGAGTGCTGTCTTCTGTTTACTATATATATATATATATACACACACTTGTTTTGATGAATATATGCACATCTTTTTTAAATATTCTTTCCTTTAAATGTTTTTTTAAATGTTTTTTCTTTTGACAATTTGTTTTTGTCCTAATACATGTTTTAGAGGTATGTATTATCCCACACACACCTTAGCCTTTTTTTTTTTTGCGTTTCTATTTTTTCTGTACTTATTGAATTTATTCGATCTGATTAAGATGTGTTTTTTGAGTGAAGCTGGTGTGAATGTAAGTTGATGTTGGATCATAGTACCGTATTAAAGAAAATATAATTTTAAAATAGAATCCTGTCTTCAGAGCTAAAGTTATTCTGTGTCAGGGGTTTTTAATTCCAGTCCTCAGGGTATACTAACAGATCATATTTTCAAGATATCTGAACTAGATCAGTAACCACAGTTATTAGCTAGCGCTCACCCTTGATAATCCTGAACATATAGGGCTAGATTACCAGTGGAGTGCTAAAG
The DNA here is from genome assembly GCF_027579735.1 of Bombina bombina. NCBI lineage: Eukaryota > Metazoa > Chordata > Amphibia > Anura > Bombinatoridae > Bombina > Bombina bombina. The sequence continues at coordinate 243,248,524 of NC_069506.1, forward strand.
CGATATTAGTGCCCACTTTGTAATACCAGCGCTAGGAAGCATTGCGCTCAGGAGAGGGTGCTTCCATTGGCTCTTATGGGAGCCTCGGTCTGATGCTGTCAGAGACAGCATCAGAACCTCGTGCAGTGAAGGGGGTAGTAGCGCAGCGATGGGCAGCATATGTATATATATATATATATATATATATATATATATATATATATATATATATATGAATATATACATATAGTGTATATTTATGTTTTAATATATGTATATATACATATTAACACATTTATATATATGTACAGTATATAAGCATATATTAATATCCTTGCAAGGAACACACAGTTCCCATAGACCACAATGTAAAGGCTTTTCAGTGCCATTTTATTTTTCTAACACCCCACACCCGCCAACTTTAAAGCCCCTAAACTGCCCAGTGTAGTTATTTTTTATTTTTAAAAAGGTAAATTTTTTTAAAATACAAAAACTACATGCTCTATATTCTGAGAGTATTTGGGGCACTTTTGGAAAATTAACCAGAGTTCTAATCCCTGGTTAATTTTCGGAGCGCTAATTGTTACCGTGAGCCTGCGGTAGCAATAACCAGCCACTTGTAATGGCTGGTTAATTATCATGCTCCCGCAAACGGGCAAATTAGCGATCCACTAGTAATCTAGCCCAGCGTGTGTAGAGTCCCTGAAGACTGGAATTGAGAAAACCCTACTCTATATTACTATCATCCTCGGTCTATGCATGATTTTTTTTTTTCACAAGCTAATACGGGTCTAAGATCTGCTGACGAAGCAGCCTTAATTGTACTTGCTCTGCCATAATACCACTAAACACCCCTCTCAGTCTACTTACAACTCATCCAAAGAAGAAGAAAATGCATCTTCTCAATGAAAACAAATAAAAAGCTGTTTGTAGGAAATAAAGGTATACATTTGTGTTTAATGTTTATATATAATGTGCTGTTGCTAAGCATAATATATAGCTATTTGCATACATTTTACAAAACAAAACTGCTATGCTGTGCATGCCTATTCCTCTCTGTGCACCTTAAAGAAATAGTAAACACCAAAAAATGTATTGTTTAAAAAGATAGATAATCCCTTTATTTACCATTCCCCAGTTTTGCATAACCAACACTGTTATAGTAATACACTTTTTACCTCTGTGATTACCTTGTATCTAAGCTTCAACAGACTGCCTCCTTATCTCAGATCTTTTGACAAACTTGTATTTCAGGCAATTAGTGCTGACTCTTAAATAACTCCACGTGCATGTGCACAATTGTATTCATATGAAACACATGAACTTACACCATCTAGCTGTGAAAAACTGCCAAATGCATTCAGATATGAGGCAGCCTTTAAGGCCTAAGTAATTAGCATATAAGCCTACATAGGTTTAGCTTTCAACTAAGAATACCAAAGGAACAAAGCAAATTTGATGATAAACGTAAATTAGAAAGGTGTTTAAAATGACATGTCCTATCGGAATCATGAAGGTTTAATTTGGACTTTTACTATCCCTTTAAGCAAAACCATGACTGCTTACAAGCCTGAATATAAAATTATTATTAATATGATTATTAGCATTTATTTGTATAGTGCTTCAAAATTTTGTAGTGCTGGGTAGAGGGATAAGGAATATACAGTGATAAAGATAAGATACAAAAACACAACAGAATAAAAAAAAATCAACTGAGAATAATGTTTGTCCTTTTGCCATTTGCTGCTTCCATGAAGGTTCACAAACATACTCAGAGAATCCATGAGCGGCTAAAACTTTACCTTTTTGTGTTCACATTAATTAAAATAACAGCATCACTGCATGGCTGAACAATCTGTCAAAAGAGCATCTTACAAAATTATGCATTAGCCATTTTCATATCTTACAAAAATGCCCATACATACCTTTATTTGCATTTAACAAATTAAATGTTCCAAATGTGAATGTCAGTAAATGTTCAAAATTTAGATGGTCTAACATATACACAATCATTTCAGCAGGATTGTAAAAAAATTGTTTGGGCCCGCAATAATATATATCGTAAGAATGTAAATTCCCAAGGGAATAAGGCCCTCAATTTCTCCTGTATGTGTTGTCATATTTGTCAAATTTTGTCCTGTCTCTTACACGTTTTTTTATCATTGTTCTATTTAAATGAATTTATAAAGTGCGGAATATGTTGGCACTTAATAAATAAAGTATAATAGTAATAATAATAATATTCGGCTAGTTTACGAGTTTTGCGGTATGGGTGAAAAAGCAGCGTTAAGGCTCATAATACTGCTTTTTCAAAAAAGTGAGCGGTACAGCCTATCCCGCAAGATTCTTAACGCAATCTAAAGTCAAAGCTTTAACGCAAAGCTGTAGCATAAAACTCATAACTAAAGTGTTAAAAAGTGCTCTAACACCCATAAACTACCTATTAACCCCTAAACCGAGGCCATCCCCCATCGCAAACACTAAAATAAAATTATTAACCTCTAATCTGCCGCTCCGGACATCACCGCCACTAGAATAAACATATTAACCCCTAACACCTAATATGCTGTCCCTAAAATAGCCGCAACCTACATTACAGTTATTAACCCCTAATCTGCTGCCCCCAACGTCGTCGCCACTATACTAAAGTTATTAACCCCTAAACCTAAGTCTAACCCTAACACCCCCTAACTTAAATATTATTAAAGTAAATCTAAATAAAACTTACTATCATTACCTAAATAATTCCTATTTAAAACTAAATACTTACCTATAAAATAAACCCTAAGATAGCTACAATATACTGTAACAAATAGTTACATTGCATCTATCTTAGGTTTTATTTTTATTTTACAGGCAAGTTTGTATTTATTTTAACTAGGTAGACTAGTTAGTAAATAGTTATTAACTATTTACTAACTACCTACCTAGCTAAAATAAATACAAATTTACCTGTAAAATAAAACCTAACCTGAGTTACACTAACACCTAACCTTACATTACAATTAAATAAATTACATAAAATAAATAAAATTACCTAAATTAAAAAAACAAAAAACGCTAAATTACACAAAATAAAAAAAGACATTATCAGATATTTAAACTAATTACACCTAATCTAATATCCCTATCAAAATAAAAAAGCCCCCCCAAAATAAAAAAAAACCCTAGCCTAAACTAAACTACCAAAAGCCCTTAAAAGGGCCTTTTGCGGTGCATTGCCCCAAAGAAATCAGCTCTTTTACCTGTAAAAAAAATACAAACAACCCCCCAACAGTGAAACCCACCACCCACACAACCAACTCCCCAAATGAAATCCTAACAAAAAAAACCTAAGCTCCCCATTGCCCTGAAAAGGAGATTTGTATGGGCATTGCCCTTAAAAGGGCATTTAGCTCTTTTTCAATTGCCCAAACCCTAAGCTAAAAATGAAACCCACCCAATAAACCCTTAAAAAAGCCTAACACTAACCCCCGAAGATCCACTTACAGTTTTGAAGACCGGACATCCATCCTCAATGAAGCCGGGAGAAGTCTTCATCCAAGCAGCAAGAAGTCCTCAGCGAAGCTGAGAGAAGTCTTCATCCAAGCTGGAAGAAGTGGTCCTCCAGACGGGCAGAAGTTTTCATCCAGACGGCATCTTCTATCTTCATTCTTCCGACGCGGAACGGTTCCATCTTCAAGACATCTGGTGCGGAACATCCTCTTCAATCGAAGTCTTCTTCCCGAATGAAGGTTCCTTTAAGTGACGTCATCCAAGATGGCGTCCCTTGAATTCCGATTGGCTGATAGAATTCTATCAGCCAATCGGAATTAAAGGTGAAAAAATCCTACTGGTTGATGCAATCAGTCAATAGGATTGAGCTTCAATCCTATTGGCTGATCCAATCAGCCAATAGGATTGAGCTCACATTCTATTGGCTGATTGGAACAGCCAAAAGAATGCAAGCTCAATCCTATTGGCTGATTGACCCGCTCCGCGCCGGATGTATGAAGATAGAAGATGCCTTCTGGATGAAGACTTCTGCCCGTCTGGAGGACCACTTCTGCCGGCTTGGGTGAAGACTTCTCCCGGCTTGGGTGAAGACTTCTCCCGGCTTCGTTGAGGACTTCTTGCTGCTTGGATGAAGACTTCTCCCAGCTTCGTTGAGAATGGATGTCCGGTCATCAAAACTGTAAGTGGATCTTCGGGGGTTAGTGTTAGTTTTTTTAAGGGTTTATTGGGTGGGTTTTATTTTTAGATGAGGGACTTTGGGCACTTGAAAAAGAGCTAAATGCCCTTTTAAGGGAAATGCCCATCCAAATGCCCTTTTCAGGGCAATGGGGAGCTTAGGTTTTTTTAGTTAGGATTTTATTTGGGAGGTTGGTTGTGTGGGTGGTGGGTGGGTTTTACTGTTGGGGGGTGTTTGTATTTTTTTTTTTTACAGATAAAAGAGCTGATTTCTTTGGGGCAATGCCCTGCAAAAGGCCCTTGTAAGGGCTATTGGTAGTTTAGTTTAGGCTAGGGTTTTTTTTTATTTTGGGGGGGATTTTTTTATTTTGATAGGGCTATTAGATTAGGTGTATAATTAGTTTAAATATCTGATAATGTCTTTTTTAATTTTGTGTATTTTAGTGTTGTTTTTTTTTTGTAATTTAGGTAATTTTATTTAATTTAGGTAATTTATTTAATTGCAGTGTAAGGTTAGTTGTTAGTGTAACTCAGGTTAGGTTTTATTTTACAGGTAAATTTGTATTTATTTTAGCTATGTAGTTAGTAAATAGTTAATAACTATTTAGTAACTATTCTACCTAGTTAAAATAAATACAAACTTGCCTGTAAAATAAAAATAAACCCTAAGCTAGATACAATGTAACTATTAGTTATATTGTAGCTAGCTTAGGGTTTATTTTATAGGTAAGTATTTAGTTTTAAATAGGAATTATTTAGGTAATGATAGTAGGTTTTATTTAGATTTATTTTAATTATATTTAAGTTAGGGGGTGTTAGGGTTAGACTTAGGTTTAGGGGTTAATAATATTTAACTAGCGTTTGTGATGCGGGAGTGCGGCGGTTTAGGGGTTAATATGTTTATTATAGTGGCTGTGATGTCCAAGCCAGCAGATTAGGGGTTAATAAGTATAATATAGGTGTCAGCTCCCATACAATCCATAATGAATGCCTCTGCCAGACTCATCTTCCTTACACGTCGCTCTTCATCTGCTGCACCTCTCTGCCAATCTCTTCACTGGCTTCCTCTTGCCTCTAGGATCAAACACAATATTCTCATTCTGACATACAAAGCCCTCAACTGCACTGCTCCCCCCTATATCTCAGACCTTGTCTCCAGATACTCTCCCTCCCGTCCCCTTCGCTCTGCTCATGACCTCCTACTCTCCTCCTCTCTTGTTACTTCATCACACTCCCGTTTACAGGACTTCTCCAGACTGGCTCCCATCTTGTGGAACTCTCTGCCTCGCTCCACAAGACTCTCTTCTAGTTTTAAAAGCTTCAAGTGCTCCCTAAAGACTCTACTGTTCAGGGATGCATACAACCTACGCTAACCTATCTTTAAACCAGCTGTTTGTTGATCACCTTCTCAAGAGCTGACTACAACAGTGCAACTCTTGGCAGGGCCCTCTACCCATTTGATCCCTATAATTGTTTTGTTGTACTCCACCTTTGTTAATAGTGCTGTGGAATCTGTTGGCACTCTACAAATAACCAATAATAATAATAATAATAATAATAATAAGTCAGCGATGTCGGGGGCAGCAGATTACGGGTTAATAAGTGTAAGATTAGGGGTGTTTAGACTCGGGGTTCATGTTAGGGTGTTAGGTGTAAACATACATTTTCTTTCCCCATAGGAATCAATGGGGCTGCGTTACGGAGCTTTACGCTGCTTTTTTTCTCCCCATTGATGTCTATGGGGAAATCGTGCACGAGCACGTAAAACCAGCTCACCGCAGCTTTCAGCAGAGCTGGTCTTGGAGTGCGGTATGGAGCTCAATTTTGCTCTACACTCACTTTTTGCCTGCTAACACTGGGTTTTTGTAAACCTGTAATACCAGCGCTGTAGGGAAGTGAGCGGTGACAATAACGTGCAAGTTAGTACTGCACCGCTTATAATGCAAAACTCATAATCTAGCCATTAATTTGCTTTGTTCTCTTGCTATTCATTGTTGAAAATAATACCTAGCTAGGCTTTGGAGCAGCAAATCTCTACTTGGATCTAGCTGCTGAATGGTGGCTGCACATATATACCTCTTGTCATTGGCTTACTGATGTGTTCAGCTACCTCACAGTAGTGCATAGTTGCTCCTTCAACAAAGGATACTAAGTGTACAAAACAAAATGGATAATTGAAGTAAATTAGAAAGATGATTAAAATTGTATGCTCTTATCTGAATCATGAAATATACAAAAAAGAGTTTTATGTCCCTTTAAGGGAGAGAGGAGTGGAATTGTTGATTAAACAATATGGGCTATAAACTTAAAGGGATAGTCTAGTCAAAATTAAACTTTCATGATTCAGAAAGAGCATGCAATTTAAAGCAACTTTCTAATTTACTCCTATTATTAATTTGTCTTTGATCTTTTGGTATCTTTATTTGAAAAAGCATGAATGCAAGCATAGGAGCTGGCCCATTTAGTTCAGCACCTGGGTAGAACTTTCAAATTGGTGCCTAAATGTAGCTATCCAATAAGCAAGTGCTACACAGGTGCTAAACCAAAAATGGTCAGGCTCCTAAGCTTACCTTCAAATAAAGATACCAAGAGTACGAAGAAAAATTAATAATAGGAGTAAATTTAAAAAGTTGCTTAAAATCACCTGCTCTATCTGAATCATGAAAGTTTAAATTTTGACTTGACTATTCCTTTAAGAAAATACCACTAAATTCATTAAATATAAGTAGTTACATGTGTTGGGGAGTTAGTGGTAGTTTAAATGGTTTAACACATTTTTTAATAATTAATGTTCTCACCTGGGGCGTGATCCGATATACGGCGCAGTTTTCGGTGCAAGCAAGAGAACCCGCACCACCCGTAATTTCACCACGCACATCGGGGTATTACATATACTGCGCCGTTAGATGCTAAAGTGGCATAAGTAGGACAAACTGGCGTTCTTCCGAAAAGGGCACAAATACACATTTTACTCGTCGCAAGTAACTTACGCCTGTATTTTGTCCACGTAAAGTCTCAATAAAGAGTAGTTTTATGCAAATTAGGCTAACACTCATAAAAAATCACCCGCGACTCCATCTAAAAATACACAACACTTTTTTTTTCTAATACCTCACACATTTTATTTCAATTTTACAGTGTGATAGGCTGAGTGTTTAGTTGTGATTGTGTGTGATTGAACTGGGAGTGAGTGTGAGTGTGTGAGTGTGTGTAGTGTGAGGATGGCAGGGAGAGGTAGGGTGAAGGGTAGAGGAGTGGCAGGGAGAGGAGTATTGTAGAGGACAGGAGGAGCAGCGGGGTCCCCGTCAGAGAGTAAGTGGAGTGGGGAGAGGGAGAGCTAGAAGGGATGATGGGAGGGGAGATGCCCGAGAGCCCCAGAGGCCAAGCACATCAAGGAGAGGGACAGAGGGTGCACATGGGGACAGAAGTAGGGAGGAGGGAGAGGATAGGGAGGAACCCACACCAGAGACATTGCAGGGAGCAAGCCAGGTGTCCACAGAGGATGAGAGGATGAGATGTCCTAACTTCTCATTCAATAAGAATGTTGCCCTAGTTCAGGCCTTCATGGACAACCACAGTGCCCTCTTTGGCCAGGAGAAGGGCAAAGGCATTGCCAGAAGGTGTAAAACGGCATGGTTGGCGGTAGAGGATGCCGTCAACAGTGTGGCCCCGCAGAGAAGGACTGTTGAGGGCCTTAAAGAAATGTGTAATGACTGTAAGAGGCGGGTGAAAGAGAAGATGGGGCAGGAAGCCATGCACCAGAGGGGAACAAGTGGTGGTCCACCCATGGACACAGACTACAACACCTGGCAGGAGATGATACGCAGGTCCCTGAGCATCACAGCAGTCCGTGGACTTCCAGGGGCTCGTGACTCAGGGGTTGCAACCACAGCACATCATGCTGTTGAGTAACATCCCACACACCAGTATGATATGTATTTGAGATATAATATCCTTTAATGTCACACATTCATGTACACAATGAGGAGCATGGTATTTGGCCTACTAACAAAAACATCTACAATTATAGTTCACATTAATGCTACTTAACACAATGCAATTCATGATATGAGATGGAATAGTGCAATACCAACATGTCTCAGAGTAACACAGGCCACAAGTCACATGTAGAGTTTTCAGTAAATGGACACTATAGCCATCACAATACTTTTAGCTCAGAAAGCAGGTTCTGTGCCTACATCAGGCTAAAGTAAATTGTGTGACCATAGTGTCACTTAAAGAACACATTTTTTCCATCATTGACATGTACACATAACTATTGTATGAAACACATACCTGTATACTGTGCATATTAAAATCCCTCATATCACAAATCACATTGTGCACATGCATGTTAAAGAGTTTGACATGAGAATGAGTATAGGCCCTAGCATGTATCAATGTACATTGTATGCCCACATGGACATATATATGACTGTACTAATCCCTCTCATCATTTGACTCCTCCACAGAACCTCCTGTCACCAGGATGCAAACAGGCATGCCGCCACCTCCACTACCACCACCAGTCACAGGCATGCCACCACCTCCACCACCACCACCAGTCACAGGCATGCAGCCACCACCACCAGTCTTCAGGCAACAACGTGAACATTATGCTCCCAGGCATGTGCAGGGTTGGATGGCTTCAGTAGAGGACCCAGAAGTGATGACACCACCATTGACATATGACCCCTGGCCAGAGGAATATTCTTCTTTTGGCTTTGAGGGGGAGCCAAGTCAGCCACAAAGGGTCCATGTCTTTACCCCCCAACACAATATCAGGGCAGTCATGGATTTTACACACAAGGTATGTCACAAGAAGTGCAAACTGGACAGGCTGAGTGGTCACACACTGGTCATCAATGGGACTACCAATCCACCCTGAGAGCTCCACCATCCTCTTCCCTTGGGAGAGATCCACCATCTTCCCTTGGGAGAGCTCCACCATCCTCTTCCCTTGGTAGAGCTCCACCATCCTCTTCCCTTGGTAGAGCTCCACCATCCTCTTCCCTTGGTAGAGCTCCACCATCCTCTTCCCTTGGGAGAGCTCCACTATCTGCAGATGAGCATATAGCTGGAATTACTCCAGCACCAGCAGATGCAGCTGAAGATGTCCCACCAGCACCAGCAGATGCAGCTGAGGATGTCCCACCAGCAGATGCAGCTGAGGATGTCCCACCAGCAGATGCAGCTGACTGAGGATGTCCCACTAGCAGATGCAGTTGAGGATGTCCCACCAGCAGATGCAGCTGAGGATGTCCCACCAGCACCAGCAGAATCAGCTGGACCTGCACCTCAAGCACCTAGAAGCCCTGCTGCTGAAGAGCCTGTGGATGCACTGTATTCTCCCCTGGGTGAGGAATACATTTCACTACAGAGGAGGCTCATAACAAGCTGCGAGAGAAGACAAAGAGGCCAACAGAGGTTTCACTGGAGCCAAGAGAGGTTACTCAAGCGTAGCATAGAGCTGCAGAGGGACATGGCAGCATCATTAAATGGAATTGTTCAAAACCAGTCGCAGATTATGAGAATTCTGTCTGATATGCAGATGCAGATGGACAATAGATGGCGGGAACAAAATCAACTCTTGGGTGTGTTGGTTGAGTACTTTACACACCAGCAGGGCACTGCCTCCAGCCTATCATCTGTGACCAGTACACCAGCAGAAACCGAAGAATCTTCTCAAACCAGGAGAACAAGGAAATCCACTACAGCCACCTCAGCTCCCTCATACAAGAAGCCAAAAAAGAAATAAATATTCTTATAGTTCACCATAAATCTTGTCCTCTGTTATTTACCATATAATTGTCATCCACATCCATGTGAGTTGTGTTTTAGTACACTAATATTGTTAAAACATATAATAAGGCCTGTGTGGAAAATGGCCCCAAAAAGGTTATATTATCCTGTTTATGACATTCTTGTACTATAACTCACATCCACAATAGTTGTTTCTGAAGGGTACATATAGTAATATTCACTTGTAAGATGTAAATCAATGTATCTCACATCCAATATAAATTGACACATTGGTATATATAGTATTGATGTTACTGATAGGGTGGGCATTATCAGGTGTTTTAAGTCTGCAGGTGAGAGGTTGTGGTGTCTGTGATTGGTTTGACACAATTGCAAAGAGGCAGCCTTCAAGAAGGTGTTAGAAATGATCATATGAGCCATCCTAGGGTTTGCTTTCAACTAAGAATACCAAGAGAACAAAGCAAGTGTTCTAATTAAATCTGAAAGTAGTTTGAAATAACATGCCCTATTTAAAAGAAGAAGGTTTTCTTTGGACTTGACTGTCCCTTTATATATTTTGGCATCAGTGCCAAGCTGTGTTAGCATTAGAATAAATTACACTCCAGTGGGTTCTAAAGAGATGAAGGTAATACAATTTAAAGTAAATAAGCAAGTATCTGTCCACAATGTGATAAAGTACCTACAAGCTCAATCCATTTGATTATGTTGTAGCTTGAAACTATTTCAAATACACAAATAAACCTTAAAAAGCAATATCATAGTATACTGTCCCTTTAACCTTGAGATGCTGCTTAAATGTATGTGTTTGTTAAGGCTTTCAGGGAGTTACGTTGATTTCTTAGTCAGTGCAAGGGCTCCTGCGCCTGCAATTTGTGGCGAGATGAAAATGGAGTAGATTTTCTGAAATCTGCGTGCGTAAGTCCTTACGCTGTATATTGGATACCAAATTGCGTGCAGTTCTATGTTAGTCTATGGGTAAAAAAAATACGGCCGAAGGGTGAAATATACGCGCCTAACTTGTATGCTACGCCGTATATGTGATACAAAAATTGTGCAAAATCTGGCGTCGCCGGCTTTTGCGTGCGACGCTGCATATCGGATCGGGCCCCTGATTTTTTAATTCTAAATAACTGTAGAATGTTTGTTGAGCGCTATACATGAGTGTTTTGATAACAATTTTTTTTTTAATATAACATTAGAATTTCAAAAGTAATGTTTGATAAATAAAAACACATCCAAAATACAGAAATGAACACTGATTTTCATATGCTTAAGTGTATGTTGTTGTTTTTTGTGTATATCTAATAAAAGGATGGGATCAATATTATGTATAGAAAAATGTAACACTAGCTTTAAAAAGTTAAATTGGGTGCATGGAAACCTTTAAATACTAGAACAAAGGAAAACAATTATTCTGCTATTCAAGAGAGACATTTCGACATCCCTAGTTAGGGGATTTTGTCTCTAATTGTTTCCGTGATCTTGACAGTAACTAATTAGGTCACAGCTTGTAACCAGAAATGAGCTTAATGTTTATAAACAACTTGAACTCACTCAATGCTTATTCGCTTATTGTTTAATAAATCTTACAGTCAGTCATATGTGTCATAGCATTATAAATGTAACTATGAAATAGCATTGTGTGCCCTTTATTTAGTTGCACCAGCATTGAGAAACAACATTGCATTACCTGTGCTAGATTTAATACATACTATAAACCAGGAATAGCCAGTGGATCAGTGGTGTTACAATTATATAGGTCCTCCCTTCATGCATTTTAATGGGCTTTGGATCAATACAACATTGTTTAAAGGGATATAATACTCATATGCTAAGTCACTTGAAACTGATGTAGTATAACTGTAAAAAGATGACAGGAAAATATCACGGGCCCCATCCGATATGCAGCGTCGCCCACAAAAGCCGGTGACGCCGGTTTTTTGCGCGGGTTAGGTATCCTATATACAGCGCCACATATAAATGCGACATGTATATTTCACCCATTGGACGTAGTTTTTTTACCCATAGACTAACATATAAAACACGCGCAATTTGGTATCCAATATCCAGCGCAAGGCCTTACGTGGCGAAAATGTAGAAATCTTACTCCATCTTCACCTCGCCATAAAATGCACCCGTAGCAGGCCTTGCGCTGAGTATTGGTGCACCGTAACTCCCTACAATGCCCTCCAAAAAAAACCTAACACCTAACGCATGTGCAATGTCTATCTATCTGTCAATCGTAATCCCTAATAAAGTATATTAACCCCTTAACCGCCACTCCCAGACCCCGCCGCCACCTACATTAAATTTATTAACCCCTAATCTGCCCCCCCTACACCGCCGCCACCTACATTAAATTTATTAACCCCTAATCTGCCCCCCTACACCGCCGCCACCTACATTAAATTTATTAACCCCTAATCTGCCCCCTACACCGCCGCAATCTACATTAAATATAGTAACCTCTAATCTGACCCCCCTAAACCGCCGCCACCTACATTAAATGTATTACCCCCTAAACCTAAGTCTAACCCTAACACACCCCTAACATAATTATTATTTAAATAAATCTAAATAATATTAATATTATTAACTAAATAATTCCTATTTAAAACTAAATACTTACCTATAAAATAAACCCTAAGATAGCTACAATATAATTAATAATTACATTGTAGCTATTTTAGGATTTATTTTTATTTTATAGGCAACTTTGTATTTATTTTAACTAGGTGCAATGGCTATTAAATAGTTAATAACTATTTAATAGCTACCTAGTTAAAATAATTACAAAATTACCTGTGAAATAAATCCTAACCTAAGTTACAAATACACCTAACACTACACTATCAATAAATTAATTAAATAAATTAACTACAATTATCTAAAATAAAATACAATTAAATAAACTAAACTATTGTACAAAAACAAGCAAACACTAAATTACAAAAAATTAAAAAATATTACAAGAAGTTTAAACTAATTACACCTAATCTAAGCCCCCTAATACAATAAAAAAAGCCCCCCAAAATAATAAAATGACCTATCCTAAACTAAATTACAAATAGCCCTTAAAAGGGCCTTTTGCGGGGCATTGCCCCAAAGTAATCAGCTCTTTTACCTGTAAAAAAAAGAACAATCCCCCCCCCCACCATTACAACCCACCACCCAAACACCCCTACTCTAAAACCCAGCCGATCCCCCCTTAAAAAAACCTAACACTACCCCATTGAAGATCACCCTACCTTGAGCCGTCTTCACCCAGCCAGGCCGAAGTTTTCATCCGATGGGGCAGAAGAGAACATCTGGACCAGTAGAAGTCTTCATCCTATCTGGGCAGAAGAGGACATCCGGACCGGCAGACATCTTCACCCAAGCGGCATCTTCTATCTTTATCCTTCCGGTGAGGAGCGGCTCCATCTTGAAGACCTCCGGCGCGGAGCATCCTTCCTGCACGACGACTACCCGACGAATGGCTGGTCCTTTAAATGACGTCATCCAAGATGGCGTCCCTCGAATTCCGATTGGCTGATAGGATTCTATCAGCCAATCGGAATTAAGGTAGGAAAAATCCAATTGGTTGATTTAATCAGCCAATCGGGTTGAAGTTCAATCCGATTGGCTGAATGGATCAGATAATAGAATGCAAGGTCAATTCTATTGGCTGATTAAATCAACCAATCGGATTTTTCCTACCTTAATTCCGATTGGCTGATAATTTAATTTATTTAATAAATTTATTGATGGTGTAGTGTTAGGTGTATTTGTAACTTAGGTTAGGATTTATTTCACAGGTAATTTTGTAATTATTTTAACTAAGTAGCTATTAAATAGTTATTAACTATTTAATAGCTATTGTACCTAGTTAAAATAAATACAAAGTTGCCTGTAAAATAAAAATAAATCCTAAAATAGCTACAATGTAATTATTAATTATATTGTAGCTATCTTAGGGTTTATTTTATAGGTAAGTTTTTAGGTTTAAATAGGAATAATTTAGTTAATAATATTAATATTATTTAGATTTATTTAAATGATAATTAAGTTAGGGGGGTGTTAGGGTTAAACTTAGGTTTAGGAGGTAATACATTTAATGTAGGTGGCGGCGGTGTAGGGGGGTCAGATTAGAGGTTACTATATTTAATGTATGTGGCAAAGGTGTAGGGGGATCAGATTAGAGGCTTTAATACTAGGATAGGTTTAGTGCGGTGTGGGCTATGGTGGTTTAGGGGTTAATAATTAGGCTTATTGCTTTGTGGGGGGTTGTCGGTCTAGGGGTTAATACATTTATTATTAGGAGTGAGAGGGGGGATTGCGGATATAGGGGTATATGTATCGGGCTGATTTTTGGGAGGCGTGTTAGACAGTTACGGGAGATTTAATATTTAGTTAGTTTTTAGGCGCAGGCAGTTTCTAAAGTGCCATAAGTCACTGGCGACTCCAGAAATTTGTAGCTACAATCATTTCTGGACGTCGCTAGTTTATCCGACTTACGGCACTTTAACAACTGCCGGCGGGGTATATCTAAAACTCCGATGTGCAAGGTGAAACTACGGGCGGCGCGGGTTCCCTCACTTACGGCGAAACCTACGCCGTATATCGGATCGCGCCCCACCTGAGCATCTCTATGTAAAAAAGGAAGATATTTTACCTCACAATTTCCTCAGCTCAGCAGAGTAAGTTCTGTGTAAAAAGTTATACTCAGCTGCTGCTCAACTGCAGGTAAAAAAAAAAAAAATGAAGAAATGAACATCAGCCAATCAACATCAGCAGTGCTGAGGTCATGAACTCTTTTACTGTGATATCATGAGATTTCACTTTACTCTCATGAGAGTTCATAGTAAACTTCCTTAAACTGAATAGGGAAATAACATGAGTGCCCACGAGGCTCAATCCCTTAGCTGTCCCAGGACAGACATACTGATTTGCTGCTTAGAAATCCTTTACAATGGGATGTGGCTACTGAGGAAATTTTGAGGTAAAATATCTTTCTTTTTTACATAGATATGTTTAGGTGATATTTTCTAGTCAGCTTTTTACAGCTATGCATCACTTTCAAGTGTTTCAACATTTGGGTATCATGGCCCTTTAATGCTTCTGTTGGCTGTTACATTACATATTCTATTAAATGATAATTGCCAGACAACTAACATTGGAAGGAATATAAGATGTAAGGCAGTTTGCTTATGATATTGTATCTATTTTTTGCATTTTTTTGTTGTTTTGTTTTTAAAACATTTAAGGCTCGATTACAAGTGGAGTGCAAAATATCACTTTTGCGATAACACAGTAAATAGTATGTACTCACAAACATACAGTCTAATGTGAAAGGATACAGAGGAAGGGGATGCAGTGACAGTCTATAAAATGTCCACTTTAAATGGCTCAAAACACTGTGGGTAAAGATATGCTGTTTCAAAACAGACAGGTGCTGGAACACCACTCGAAAAAACATGCAAGACAAAAAGAGAACACCGAGCGCAAGCCCACTCTGAGTGTAAATCAGCAAGCGTAAACAGTTTAATACAAAATAAAAACACTCACATTTAAAAACCTCAAACGTTATGAGGTAAAGGCATTGCACAAACAATCATTCCAATGCACTGTCTCTAGGCTTGTCCAGGATATCCGATGTAACCAGGGTTGCCACCCGTCCCTTAAAATACAGAACACTTATAAGTTACACATGCTGCAGGGTGTGCAGGGAGGAATATGAATAGTGCTGTCCAGAAACACAATACATGTTCCTCCCTGCACACCCTGCAGCATGTGTAACTCATAAGTGTCCAGGAAAACATGGCTGAGGTGGTAACCCTAGATGTAACTGGCAGTAGAATACTGAAGACCTCCACCTCCAAGCAAGTGCCGTCTCACAGTCCTGCCCAGTTCCTGAAGCACTGTGCAACTTGGAAACTTGCAAACACTGCAATTTCAACCAAGTGTCTCTAAAGCCAGCGAAGGGAAACACTATTGGAATATATCCAGTCACAATAGGCATGGTCTAACGCATTTCGTGAGCTCCTCCTCACTTCTTCAGATGCTGCCCATTAGTCCGTACATGCTTCTTTTATATGGTAACCCCTCCAATCATCATATTCACATAATAGTTCACATAATAGTTATTATTATTGTGTGTGTTATGTGTAGCTGCTGGGGTAAAATTTCTGCTTTCTCTTTTTCCTGGTAACCATGATGATGTAAATGTATGTGCTACTAGAAATTAGGCGGATTCACATCACTGGTGTGTGCATGTTACTGGCAGACAATGAGGTAAAATCATTGTGCAAACACTAAAAATATTGCAGGAAAATGTTCCATTTTAACATTTGCACTCGATAGGGCTGTTTCAGATTTGAAATTATATTACAGGAAAATGTTATTTGATTCCTGATTCCTCACAGTAGTGCATTGCTGCACATTCAACAAAGGATACTAAGAGAATGAAGCAAATTGTATAATAAAAGTATATTCAAAAGTTGTTTACAATTGTATGATGTATAGAAGTCATGTAAGAAAAATGTGAGGGTTCACGTCCCTTTAATTTTAAGTTAATAGTCTGTCTCATTGAATACATTTCCTATAGGAAATAGCAAATAAACTAATTTTCATTATCAAATTCTGAATAACCCAATGGCCAGATATAGGATAAAATTAACAATTGTTTTTTTTATTGTTATGATGAATAAGTCATCTGAAACAAATTTTATGTCTCTGCACATATCTACTAATCATATACTAGCAAGCATTAGATTATAATCATTTTGAGGAATTTGTACATTTTAATAGGACAAAAATATTCACATCCGTTATGTCAGAATACGTTAAAATAAGCTCATTCAGAAATGATGAAAATTCAGATGGGTGGTAATTATACAAAAAAGGTTCTATGGTTGCATATGTAATTTAAATAAAAGGAAAATCTTTTTAGCAACATGAATATGAATGAATAAGTCTTCAAGAAAGAATTCCACTAGGAGTCAAAATCTGCCTACTCAATTCAGCCTTTTATTGGGGGCAAGCAGAACCAAATACAATATATCATTCCCACAAGGGGAGCATAGTTAAACAAGTGGTTCTTATCTGTTGAAGAGCCCTGTCTAACCCAAATATACTGCTTGCCCCTAATAAAAGGCTGACTGGAGAAGGCAGATTTTTATTCCTCATGGAATTCTCTGCAGTAGATGTGTTCATTTCCATTCAGGTGCACTGACTGTATTTCATTCTTTTTTTTCTGATAAAACCATCAATAAGCATATAAATTAAATGGCAGAACAACAGAAATGTCTTCATCAGGGACCACCAGTGTAGCATTGTGTTAAGTGCAAATCTGTTTTCTATTTAAGAAGGTGAAAGTACCAAATAAGTTAAATGTTATAACAAGATTTATAGCATATCTGTCTAGTAAAAACAATAAATGTGCATCTACATTTTTAATATTTTTTTCAAGAGTTTAAGTAAAATTATGTGAAAATGTGATTGTATTTAATTAAAACATAAATATGAAAAATGTTGTCTATGATTACGGTCTGATACGACCGAAACCGGTCAGACTTTTTTTGTCCTAAGATTTTACCCTACATAGCAGCATGTTGCTGCATTTTCGTTTTATGGATTACCAATAAAGTTTGTTGTTTTAACTTTGATCCAGTATTCTGTCTAGAACTCCAATCAGTCAAAAACTCCAATGTGACGTCACTTCCGGTATTTCCATACATCTGATTGGCCTTGTCCAGTGAGTCACAGGATTCACAACCAATCAGATAGGCCCTGTAATCGCCTATCTTCTCTATGTATTTTGATTCTGCCTGGGGGGTTCAAGGATTCTTAGGGTGTATGTGAATGGGTCTGCGGTGGCCCCCCCAGACAGAGGCAAAACAGATATTAAAATAAAAGAATCACCAGAAGTGACGTCAGATTGGAGTTTTTGACACAGGACTAAATCTCTTTGGATTACCTCTTTTTTGATACTTTACGGCAGTGCTTTCCAAACTGTGTGTCGGGACACACTAGTGTGTCGGCAGCAGTGTGTAGGTGTGTCCCTGCTTCAGCACAAATTTTTTTAGATTTAATTTTTTGTAATTTTTTTTTGGGGTTTCTGACTTTCCGCCTGCCTGCTGCACATATCACATGTTTGACACGTGATTGATACCTAGGGGGTCACAGATCATCTTAACCTATTGGCGCAGCTCACATGTTTGACACGTGATTGATACCTAGGGGGTCACAGATCATCTTAACCTATTGGCGCAGCTCAGTGGGAACTGAAACTATTCCAATTGATGGCTTTGGCGGCACATTGGCTCCTGACTGCACGTGTAGTCTCCTTAATTGGCTCGTGACTGCATGTGTAGTGAGTGAGTGGAACAGCAGTGTGTTTGCAGTACTGTGGGCAGTAGTCAATCGGACTCACCGAGCTCTGAGGGCGGCAGCTTAAACGCTGAGCTGAAGTCAGAGGGGTTTTTTTTTGCAGCTAACACCCAGTAGTGCATTGCTGCTCCTGCTCTTGATATATGGATAGGAAGTGGAAGCTTAAAAATGCTTGATGATGAAATGCGAGTGTCTTTATCTAATATTCCACTAAATATTCAGAAACTGTGTTCATCCCATCAACCTCATACATCCCGTTAAAATAGGAAGTAGTTATTGGTGTAGTTATTATAAACTTTTTTTTAATTCTTGCACATACATACTGTTACTTGTACATTTAGTTATTATATAATTTATGTATGTGTCTGCATCTCTTAAAACAAGTTAGTTTAACCTCCTTTATGCTAGTACAAATGATTTACTGTGTCACGAAATGATTTAGGTCTAAAAAGTGTGTCACAAAGATGAAAAGTTTGGAAAGCTCTGCTTTACGGAGTACAGGGACTCCGATTCGCCCCTTCTCCTTAGTCCGGGATCCTGGGTCTGTGATAGGAGGAGAGCCAGAGCCTCGTTTTGGATTCTGCTGCACGCTGCACCAATGCTTCTGGATGAGGATGTCAACTTGTGAGCTGGGAGAGGAACATAGGAGACAGAGAAATACACCGGCTGAATCCAGAAGGTTTGGGTAAACCACATCTTCATCTACCTCCCTACAAGATAGTAAGAGCTTTATGCATCCTTGTGGAAGTTGCGGCTCTATGCACATGCAGAGGCAAGTTGTAATTGTATTCCCTACATCTCATTACACATTTAAACTGTGACATCACCAAACAAAACATATTCTTGGGATAGAAGAGGCGCTCGCCTCAGTTCCTGTTTATGTTACATTTAAGAGGCAGTTGTTTTTATATTAATTGCCTGAATTATCACACCAGATTGAGCTTTGTATATTACAACACTTCCAATTACCAGTAAACCATTAACTCTTTTCTCTACCTTTATTAAATTAATAATTATGGATAACAATACTTTTTAAAATACATTTTAAGCCATTAGTGACCAGAGCACTTTTCAATTTTCTGACCGTTTAGGACCAGGGCTATTTTTACATTTTTGCTGTGTTTGTGTTTGCTGTAATTTTTCTCTTACTCATTTACTGTACCCACACATATTATATACAATTTTTCTCGCCATTAAATGGACTTTAAAGATACCATTATTTTCATCATATCTTATAATTTACTATAAAAAAGTTATAAAATATAATGAAAAAATTAAAAAAAAAACACTTTTCCTAACTTTGACCCCCAAAATTTGTTACACATCTACAACCACCAAAAAACTCCCATGCTAAATAGTTTCTAAATTTTGTCCTTAGTTAGAAATACCTAATGTTTACATGTTCTTTGCTTTTTTTGCAAGTTATAGGGCGATAAGTACAAGTAGCACTTTTTTATTTCCAAACCATTTTTTCAAAATTAGCGCTAGTTACATTGGGACACTGATATCTGTCAGGAATCCCTGAATAACCCTTCACATGTATATATATATTTTTTTTTAGTAGGCAACCCAAAATATTGATCTAGGCCCATTTTGGTAAATTTCATGCCACCATTTCACCATGAAATGCGATCAAATAAAAAATGTTTTCACATTTTTACAAACTTTTTACAAACTTTAGGTTTCTCACTGAAATTATTTATTATGCCCAGCAGTGAAGGAGTTAATTAGGGAGCTTGTAGGGTTAATTTTAGCTTTAGTGTAGTATAGTAGACAACTAAAAGTATTGATCTAGGCCCTTTTTGGTATATTTCATGCCACCATTTCACCGCCAAATGTGATCAAATAAAATAAATTGTTCACTTTTTCCCAAACTTTAGGTTTCTCACTGAAATTATTTACAAACAGCTTGTGCAATGTTGGCACAAATTGTTGTAAATGCTTCTCTGGGATCCCCTTTGTTCAAAAATAGCAGACATATATGGCTTTGGCATTGTTTTTTGGTAATTAGAAGGCCGCTAAATGTCGCTGCGCACCACACTTGTATTATGCCCAGCAGTGAAGGGGTTAATTAGGTAGCTTGTAGGGTTAATTTTAGCTTTAGTGTAGAGATCAGCCTCCCACCTGACACATCCCACCCTCTGATCCCTCCCAAACAGCTCTCTTCCCTTCCTCACCCCACAATTGTCCCTGCCATCTTAAGTACTGGCAGAAAGTCTGCCAGTACTAAAATTAAAGTTTTTTTTTTTTTTTTATAAGATATGTTCTGCTGTGTAGGAGCTCCCTTAGCCCCCAACCTCCCTGATCCCCCCAAACAGCTCTCTAATCCTCCCCCCTCTACCTTATTGTCTGCCATCTTGGGTACTGGAAGCTGTCTGCCAGTACCCATTTTGCCATATAATTAGCTTTTTTAGTTAAAATAAAAATAAAACAATTTTTCTGTAGTGTAGCTGTCCCCCCTCAATAACCTACCTCCCACTCCCTCCCAGATCCCTTAGATAAAATTTTACCCCCTCCTCTCTCCCTCCTTCCCTTAACAATTTGTCCCATAGTGTAGCATTTCCTTCCACCCACTCCCGTCCAGGTGCGCACACCCGCCCTACCTCCGGTCCCGTGCGAGCGCCCGCCCAAGTGCACACACCCAGCGCCCCCATCCCCTCTGATGTGTTTCCTCCTGCGATGGCCACCCACTCGCCTCCCTGCAATGGCTCCCACCCACCAAGGATCAGCACCATCGCTGGCCGATGCAGAGGGGGCCACAGAGTTGCTCTCTCTGTATCGGATGGTTAGTAAAGGGTATTGCACGATGCCTCAATACTGCAATTCCCTGAAAGCGGCTGGAAGTGATCAGGATCGATTCCACAGCTTGAAACCCCTGACGACGTACAGGGTACGTCCTTGGTCATTAAAGAACGTTTTTTGTTGGACGCACCCTGTACGTCGTTGGTCGTTAAGGGGTTAAACCACATACCTGTGTCTTCCACTTATTTAATTGTTGCTATAATGAGCTATTACATTTAAAAACACTCTTGTTGCATGAATTAGCTTAGTATAGCACCTGGGTGCTCACCAGCACTCACAGACAGCTGCACAGATGTGTGGAACTCGGGCAGTTAACCCTATCCCAGCATGGGTGCAAAGCCCGTAGGAAAAATTACAAAACAAAATTATTAACACAACACATAGAAAGTCTATAGCAAGTACACAGCTAGATTAAAAGCAAAATGGAAGAGTTACTTACAGCATTTGGCTCAGGTCCATGTCAGGGTATCTTCCTTCCTGGGTCCCTAACCTACAGTCACACAAGGCATGCCTTCAACCAAACACACTGAGATAAAAACTAGGGTGACACAGGCCCTTTTTAATTTCCCTAGACACAAACAAAACACAGTATTTAGGTGAAACAGTAAAGTATTTTTTATTAATCATAATTTATTCACTGCTTTGGAAAAGATCTTCATGTACAATAAATGTGTTGGAGCATCAGAGACTGTAACTTTGTTAAAAAATATGCATGCAGCAACAGGTCACAGCACCCCTTAAAAGTATGTTTATTGTTGTTTATCTTGCTTTATTGTAGCCAGTTAGAGAAATATATAAACAGACTCTTGTACATATCAGCCAATCACCGTCCATCACTTGTGTGGAGGAGACTCTGGTCGCACTGGACAGATTGCCCTTTCATATATGGATGGGATGCCAACCCTGTGAAAGTTTGCTTTTGGTGATTTCTTTACTCATATGTGCTTCACTGATTTTGCAATGTGAACGACACATATAGACACTGTTTGAGGATCTCGCGAGTACAGAAATGCTTGCAGAGAACATAATGCTGGTGAAATAGGCTACTTCATACATTGCTGCCATCTCAGCTTCTACTATCAAGCAATTGTTATGTTATGTGTTAAGCTTGCCTTTAGCTGTGAACACAATTGTGAACTGTGTGAGCTCCTAATTTTTTGGTCTGTATTACAGAAACTGAAAGTGCGGTGAAAGCTGTAGGAACTAGTTTCTCTAGGTTACTACATAGATTAACGCATTACTAGCATGGTAACAGTTACCTTAAAAGGTAGTTGGGGTTGACATCTGGTAGAGGTGTTGTAAATTTTCCTTTGAGAAATTTGTAAAGCTGATATTTACTGTATATGGCCATCTGTCTTAGATATAGGAGATGTCTCCCTATAATAATCTTTTAATGTAAAATATGAATGATTAAAAATTAGGTCTATATGTGGCTCTTAGTTATCCTGAAAACACATGTGAAATAAAAGAAAGTATTATTGTTCCTTTAAATCTGTCTTGATATGTAATTGACTATATGAGTCTTAAATGGTCTGCACCAAGATTATAATATTTAAAAATGACTTAATCTCATAAATATAGCTCCCTTCATCATTCATATATTGAAAGGGAAATAGTGTTTAACACAGTAGTCCCAAGAACGCAAGAAAAGTTCTGAAGTTTTAGGACACAATGAAGTATTTCCTTGTTAACTCACACTGCAGATGCAGGAGTTAAAGAAAGCTATAAAATTGATGACATTGGGTATTTCAGTTAGCAGTTTACGATCACTGTAGCATTATAATATTCTTACTATCATGGTTTTAAGATGCATCTATCTTACTTTCGGCTACTGCTTTGTGCCTGGAGGAGACTCAGAGGTATGGGCTAATAAGTAAATTAGGGTTACACACAGAGGATAGTATGATTTGGGATAATTACATTCTAATGCAATTAAACAGCACAGCAGTACATGAAGGTACAATTACATCCAGTCCGTTAATACAAAACTATATAGGTACCAAGATACAGCTTAACTAACTAGATCAGCAGTTTTCAACCAATGTAATAGGTCACACTAGTGTGTCACAGCACCTGGTAGAGAGTGTCACAGAAGTTTTATGCTTAAAGTAATAAGGGAAAGAATATGTGAGGAACAGGTACAAATATTTTCAAGATTTTAGCTAAACTGTGTAAATCTATATTATGGTGTCTAATATTATGTATTATTATTACACTAATATGAATCCCCATCTACTGAAAAATATGTGTGACACTTTATCAATTTTCTGATTGTCTCCTACGTGTCATATAAACGAGGGAAGTCCGATCTAGAACATATATTTAGTTAAAGGGACAGTCTAGTCCAGAATTGTTATTGCTAAAAAGATAGATAATCCCTTTATTACCCATTCCCCGAATTTTCATTACCAACACAGTTATATTAATATACTTTCTACCTCTGTGATTACCTTGTATCCAAACTTCTGCAGACTGGTCCCTTATGTAAGTTCTTTTGACAATGCATTTTAGCCAATCAGTGCTGACTCCTAGGTAACTCCACGTGCATGAGCACAATGTTATCTATATGACACACTTGAACTAACACCCTCTAGCTGTGATAAACTGTTAAAATGCCCAGAGATAAGAGGCGGCCTTCAAGAGTTTAGAAATTGGCACATGAACCTACCTAGGTTTAGCTTTCAACAAAGAATACCAAGAGAACAAAGAAAATGTGATAATAAAAGTAAATTTGAAAGTTGTTTAAAATTGCATGCCCTATCTGAATCATGAAAGTCTAATTTTTACTAGACTGTCCCTTTAACATTTGGAACAATAGGGGGTATAGCAAATGCAAATGCAGAGGAACCCGCATGCCATTACCTGCCCACTTGTATCCTAGTTACTGCTAATGTTGCCCCCTTCTCTACTGCAGAGCAGAACAACTCCCAAATAGCAACATTTCAATTCACTTCTATTAACAAATTTGTTTCATTCTCTTTGTATGCTTAAATTTGTTTCCTTCTCTTTGTATGCTTAAATTTGTTTCCTTCTCTTTGTATGCTTAAATTTGTTTCATTCTCTTTGTATGCTTAAATTTGTTTCATTCTCTTTGTATGCTTAAATTTGTTTCCTTCTCTTTGTATGCTTAAATTTGTTTCCTTCTCTTTGTATGCTTAAATTTGTTTCATTCTCTTTGTATGCTTAAATTTGTTTCCTTCTCTTTGTATGCTTAAATTTGTTTCATTCTCTTTGTATGCTTAAATTTGTTTCCTTCTCTTTGTATGCTTAAATTTGTTTCCTTCTCTTTGTATGCTTAAATTTGTTTCATTCTCTTTGTATGCTTAAATTTGTTTCATTCTCTTTGTATGCTTAAATTTGTTTCCTTCTCTTTGTATGCTTAAATTTGTTTCATTCTCTTTGTATGCTTAAATTTGTTTCATTCTCTTTGTATGCTTAAATTTGTTTCCTTCTCTTTGTATGCTTAAATGTGTTTCCTTCTCTTTGTATGCTTAAATTTGTTTCCTTCTCTTTGTATGCTTAAATTTGTTTCCTTCTCTTTGTATGCTTAAATTTGTTTCATTCTCTTTGTATGCTTCTTTGAAAGAACAGCAATGCACTGCTAGGAACTAGCTACCACAAAGGCCCTGATGATCAAAAGTGCTGTGATCCGACGCAATGCTGAGAAAGATTCAAAAGTGCCAACATTACTGTATAAAAGGCAGCATTGCAGAGAGACATTTTACTATGCATTGCGATCGGTGGCGATGCTGACGATGCTGGCAAAATGTTCCAACAGCATCAGCACTGATATTGGCGATGTAAAGTAAAGTATCTCCTTTAAATATATAGCACAAAGCCTAATAAATATAGCTATATACTCCTAAACCACCACAAACCCACCGCAATAAACCCCTAACCAATTATCCCCTAAACTGCAACAAGTCCACTGCAAACACCCAGTAGCCTATTAACCCCTAAACCACCACAAGCCCACCACAAACATACCTACTCTAATTAACCCCCTAACAACTAACTTGCCTGAAATAACGCCTCCTAAGGTACAGAGTATAAAAAACGACTAACATTACAAAAAACCCAAACACATTAACCAAAAAAAACCCAACACACTACCAAAAATAAAAAATAATTAAAAAACACTAAGGTCTATACTAAAACTAAGATCCCCTAAAAAAA
The DNA here is from genome assembly GCF_027579735.1 of Bombina bombina. NCBI lineage: Eukaryota > Metazoa > Chordata > Amphibia > Anura > Bombinatoridae > Bombina > Bombina bombina. The sequence continues at coordinate 243,273,784 of NC_069506.1, forward strand.
AATACAAACACTGAAACCTACTCTAAAAATAGCCCTAGGGCATTGCCCTAAAGGGATTTAGCTCATTTTCTTGACAAAAAAACAACTTATTCTAAAACCAAAGTAACCCCCATCCCCTTAAATATAAAGCTATCTTAAAAAACTAAGCTAATTTTTTTTCCTGATAAGGGCATTTGATAGGGTATTGCCCTAAAGTGATTATAGCTTTTTGACTTTAAAATTTAAAAAAAACTATTCGAAAAACAACGTACCACCCTAAAAAAAAAAGATTGCCCTAAGAAGGGCATTGGTAGGGCAGTGCCCTAAATTGAATATAGCTCTTGTCCGGAAAATAAAAAAAGATTTAGTCAAAAAAAAAAAATCCTATCCTTCAAATACCCAAGGAAAAAAAAAATAATGCTACAAAAAAAAGCAGACCCCAAACAATCCTAACTCTAAATCCCAACGTTTTTACTCACCCAACTTACTTGACTCCAGCTCTTATGGGCTGTCCCTTTAAAGAGATATGAAACCTAATTTATTTATTTCATTATTCAAGTAGAGCATGCAACTCCTTTTATAGATTTTTCTTTGTTCTCTTGGTATCTTTATTTGAAAGAGAAGGAGTATAATCTTAGGAGATACCAACAGAACGAATAAAAAATTATAATAGGAGTATATTAGAAAGTTACTTAAAATTGCATGCTCTATCTGAATCATGAAAGAAAAAAAAATGAGTTTCATATCCCTTTAAGTGTTATCTGTTTCTTGGTGAGTAAATAAATATTATTTTTATATATATTGCAATAAAAAAATCAGTGTTTCCACTTGGATTTTACTATTAGTAATTAATTAGTTACCAATTAGTATGGCAAATTGTTCAAGAGCCAATGAAATCTTGCACAGGGGTTACTTTTTTATTAGTTCTGCACAAATTATTTTTTTCATTAATAATATTAAAAATACTATATATTCTTATGTATTGTCTCAGTCAATAGTTTGTGCATTGTTTGTAGTATCACTTGAAGAAAATGAGCCAGAAGAGTCAAACATGAAACTGCACTGATTCCAAGAGCTGACACTCATTTAATCATATGTTTGTAAATCTGAGTCAAAAAGAAATCAAATTAGCCTAAGGTCAGACAGGTCACATGTTTGCTCCACTCCTTTAACTCTTTTGCTTCCAGTAGATGCTTTCATACATAATGCAGGAACTAGGTTAACCACCAGACCACTTCCAGCTTAATGTTTCCTCATTTATTTGTTTATTTATAGGATGTTGAAAATAAAGTCACTTCTGATATGTCAGAGGATTTTGGAAGTGACATCTCTGAGGTAAGCTCTGGGAGTTCAGGAACAAATAATAACTTTATTACCCTCTTAGCTGGCATAACACAAAGATTAATACTGTGGTCACTGGAGCATATTTAAAGGGACATATCAAGTGTTATAAGTACGAGATCTTTTGCAGTTGTGCACTAAGCTAATGTAGCTGATACGTTTGATGCATGAACACCTTGTTTTTAAGTAGCCAAACTCCTTATACAACTTGCCTTATTTAGAGGAGCAAACCAGAACTTGTTACTGGACTAAACAAGGCTAACTACAGTTATTATGTTAGCAAGTTATTCATTGTTTTTCAGTTCTTTATCTGATAATCACTTCTGAAATCAATTAGGTACAGATATGTGGCAGGGCTAGGCTTGTGAAGTGTGAAATGTGCTCTTCTAGTTGTCCGAATTGAAAAACATTTAAAGGGACAGTAAAGTAAAGAATAAACTTTAATGATTCAGTCAGATCATCTAATTTTAAACTTATTTCCAATTTACCTCTAACATCTACTTTGCTTTGTTCTCTTGGTATCCTTTGTTGAAAAGCATACCTAGGAAGGCATAGGAGCCAAATGTTTTATTAGAAAATTGAATTGTTAAATATTTTAAAAATGTAGGGAAGGATTGCAAGTGGCGCGTTATTTAGTGATTTCACTCGTGAAAGCCAACACGCACTAACTTCCGGACTTCATATATTGGGCCGTGCTAAATTTTCCCTTTAGACTTATCGCTCACACACTAACCCAACAGGACTTAAACCTGTAGCATTAAACTGATGGTAGTTATTAATATTTTTCATTCCAATGTCTTTCACATATATTAAAATTATATATAGTTATATATATAGTTATAGTTAGGAACAATTCTGAGGTGGATACTAGAGATAAACAACTGACAGAAATGGTCCAACGTTTTGAGACAAGAAGTTATCCTCGACAATTACTGTCTGAACAATGTGAGGATATATTGATGGGCCATGACAAAGAATCTAAACAAGAGGCCAAAAGGATGACATTTGTGACCACATTCACTGAAGACAAGGGTCCACTTATGGACACCTTGAAACAACATTGGAAGATTATCAACACAGACAAGTCATTACCTCTATTTAAAACTGAACCAACTAGGGTGGGATATAGGAGGTCGAAATCACTACGTGATCTTTTGATTAAAACTGACCCTATACACAGCTATAGACCGTCAACATGGTTGGACATTAAATAACCTGGTGTCTTCTGATGCCTTGGTTGTGCGACATGCGGAGGCCTTATAACTGGCTCATGCTTCACTCACCCACATAAACGTAAGACCTATAAACATAGGTTTCACCTCACGTGTACCACCACTTATATAGTATATCTCCTACATTGTATTTGTGGGTTGTATTATGTGGGTAAGACCTCCGACAACCTACGTACTCGTATGGCGAACCATCGATCTGCAATCAAGACGGCACTTAAAAAGGGCTCATCAGAACAACCAGTGGCCAGGCATTTTCTGGAATTACAGCATAACGTGATGGACATTAAGTACACAATCATAGATCATGTACCGCCACTTCCAAGAGGAGGGGACAGAAACCGGTTACTTCTACAGAAAGAAGCGAAATGGACATTCCAGTTAGACACCCTTGTCCCTAATGGGCTTAATACTCAATTGGATTGGCAGGTGTTTTTATAATCACCATAAATTAAAAATCTAATAATTTTCTTGAGAGCCATGATCTATTCAGTAATGATCTATTCAGTATTAATTTATACTATTTGCTGAGACCCATGATTCATTCTTGAGATCTACTTATTTATTACCCCATTTTATGGTGTTATACTCTATATCTTTTGGACACACGCTATGGGACAGTGGTAATTGCTACTCATGTTGGCTTGTAATGCCTGATATTAGGCACCCTGTGAGTTTGAGCCTTTATTTCTCACTGTCACATGACGTGTTTTCAATAATAACACACTCTATCTTATTCTGCTGTTTTTTGCTTTGTGTCTGGTTGCCTAGCAACTATTTTGCCCAGCTCTCTAAAATATGAGACGATTTAAGGATCCTTATAAAATATCACTATTTGGGTTGGTCTAATGATATCCTGTTCTGCAAATGTAATTCATGTGCGGTGTTTTGATTATTTGGCATTTACTGTGTTCCTTGTTTATTGGATTTCCATTGTATTTTCATTCTGTTTTGGAATAACGCCATATGACAGTAGTGAGTGCTACTCTGTTGGGTTTTAAATGCCTTATTATTGGTAACCTATGAGTTTAAGCCATAAATTGTTTTCACTCTCTGTCGTATGACGTTTTCTCAAAAACACCATGTTGTGTCCCTTACAATGTACTCTGCTATTTTGATGTTCTTTGGTTGCCTAGCAACTTTGTTATTTAGCCTCGCGTGTGTGCTGATTTAAAGTATCGGCTGCATGATGCTGACCTGATATTTCCCATTTTGGTCTACACATTCTCATTGGTATTTGATCACTATTTGATTACTGTTGGTATAGCAGTTTACTACATCTCTTTGGCTAGGTTGCCGATTAGGATGTATGTGTATATGTTGCCTTGACTACCGCACTGTCCTGCCCCCCATTGAGTGCCGTTGATTCCTTTTCCGATATTACGGCTTGAAGCTTGTTTGGTTCCCATGGTAACCAGTTTTGTGTGCACACAATGAGCGGCGGTTAAGACACTGCACGATATCATGATGGTATTATTATTATTGTTATGATTATGATGTTATTAAGATGTTTTTCTGCTGCTTTATGAAAATTAGGTTTTTGATCTGTCTATATTGTAGTATCCTACACATTGCCATGGATGATGACGTCACTCGATTCTGGGAGGCGCATCTACCGTGGAGAGCGTGGTCACATTTGTTTGGTGATAGGATTTAAGCACAGCCTGTGGTAAGTGTTGTTGTAACTTTGTAAGTCTGAGGATGGGCTAGTTTATGCCCGAAAACGTTCACAATAAAGTGAAAAAGATATAAGACCTTTGGAGTGCTTCATGTTCGTTTGCTATTTTGTTTTTTGGAATAGCACCCAAGGCTATTGTGGATCGAGACCTGGAGTGCAGTGATTCACAAAAATTGGAGTGGCTGCCTGTGTGAGTCATCAGTTGCTAGGCAAAATTCTCTTCTCCCAGCTGGTGCTTCTAAATGCTGCTGAGGGAAGGGAGATGTAGAATGGGTGTGGGAGCCAGCTAGTGCTCATGTGCAAAATGGGTGTAGGAGCCATCTAATGCTCAGAATGGAGTCCAGGCCCTGGAGTTTTGCTGTAGGAGGTAGGGCCAGCAACTGGCATGTAAGTGTCAATGTTTCTATATTTATGTTAAAGGGGGTTTTATATGTATATGTGTTTCCCTGTAAGAAAGCGTGTAAGTTTGTTCCTGGGTGTGTATGTGTGTGCAAGAGTGTTAGCTTATTCCTGTGTATGTGTGTGTGACAGCAAGAGTGTTAGTTTATTCCTCTGGGTGTGTGAGCAAGAATGTTAGTTTATTCCTGTGTGTGTATGTGTGTGTGTGTAAGCAAGAGTGTTAGATTATTCCAGTGTGTGTGTGTGAGCAAGAGTGTTAGATTATTCCAGTGTGTGTGTGTGTGAGCAAGAGTGTTAGATTATTCCAGTGTGTGTGTGTGAGCAAGAGTGTTAGTTTGTTCCTGTTTGTGTGTGTGTGTGTGAGTGTTAGTTTGTTCCTGTTTGTGTGTGTGAGCAAGAGTGTTAGTTTGTTCCTGTTTGTGTGTGTGTGTGAGCAAGAGTGTAATTTTACTCCTCTGTGGGTATATGTGTGTGTGAGCAAGAGTGTTAGCTTGTTCCTGTTTGTGTGTGTGTGAGCAAGAGTGTTAGTTTGTTCCTATTTGTGTGTGTGAGCAAGTGTGTGTGCATGAGAGCAAGAGTGTGAGTTTGTGTGTGTGTCAGAAAGAGTGTTTGTTCCTGTGTGTGTGTTTGCATATGTGAGAGCAAAAGTATTAATTTGTTAGTGTGTTACTTTGTTTCTGTGTGTGTATGTGTGTGTGAGCAAGAGTGTGTGTATGTGTGAGCAAGAGTGCGAGTTTGCTTGTGTGTGTCGGAATATGAGTTTTTTTTATTTGTGTGTCAGAAAAAGTGTGAGTTAGTGTATGAGAGAAAAAGTGTGAGTTTGTGTGCTTTGTACCCAGGCTGGCCTGGAGTTAACTGCCTGTGTCTCTAAGAGCTGTGCAACTGTCTGTGTGTCCTGGTGAGTAACCAGGCTGTGAGTTCTGCAGTGGCATGGGATGTGCACTCTGTCCGATTTGAGAATGCAGTCCAGTTCCATGTTTTGTATGTGTCTAGGAAATTACAAAAGGCCTATGTCACCCTTGTTTGTATCTTAGTGTGTTTGATTAAAATCATGTATTATGTGGTTGTAGGTTGGGATCAGGGAGGAAGAGACTTTGACATGATCCTAGGCCATCACTATTTGACTAAACACTGTAACTATTCCATTTTGCTTTTAATAAGAGAGTGAAATACTTTCTATGTGTTGTATAAATATATATATAAATATATATATATATATATATATATATATATATATATATATATATAAATAAAACCAAGTAAATACAAATAGGGGTTCCCCTTTGCCCTTCCCATAATGAAAGATATCAAAACCATCACCATGAGAGAGGTAGAGGAAATAACCACAACATGCAAGATGTTGGGTTTTGATCCACCACTCATCCCTAATGAAGAACCACCTCCTCTGAAACTCAACACCCCAATTCTTTCTAAGTGGTCAAAAGTGAATTGAAAGGGACTTAAGAAATTACATTCTTTAGGGGACAAAATACTCTACAGCACCCATTGAGGGGTCCAGGTGTACCCCATTTCAAAACTTGATCCAACAACAGATCCTCAACCACATGTATCCTTTGTTCAGAATGATTCTTAACTAGATCCAAAACACAGGTCACTTTACCGACTGAATAGGACCTATGTTTAAAGGTCCAGATTACTGTTTGACTTATGCATGTTTACTGGTTTAATAATTAAATACAATGTTACTGATTTCAAATATATGTTCATGTAACTATATATAAATATGCAGCTCTTAATTCCATTAAGTGGATGCAACCACATCTAATATCTGTACACCCCTTCATTGGGGTTTTATGTTATGTTTTTAGTTTATGTTTGTTCATTGTTTTTATTTTACTATTTGTCTAGAGATACCGAGACATTACCCAACTATATTAGAATTCAATACAGCCAATCCTTAACAAAAGACTACTTGGTCCTAACAGGTTTGTAGTGAGCATGGGACTAATACAAAAGTCTACATTAACACAGTACTTTCCTAATATAAATTAATGACTTCCATAATACACCTTATCTCTCATAATGTGAGAGGACTAAACACAGACGTTAAACTCTGCACAATCATAACTCAATACCAGAATTTAGGGGCTAATATTGTCTTCCTCCAGGAGACCCACTTCACCACAACACAAATACCTAAGTATTGGTCAAGGAACTACAACCAGCATTACCATGCGACTACAAATAAGAACAAGAGAGGAGTATCCATATTAATTAATTCTTCACTAGCATATAAACAGAAATCCACAATAGCGGATAGGGAGGGCAGGTACCTGATAGTCAAAGGCCAGATTTCTGACTCAGACATCATTCTATGCAAACATCTATGCTCCCAATGAAAATCAACATATATTTTTTTTTAAATATATCTAAATTACTAACCAACTGGTCCCAATACAAAATTATATTAGCGGGAGACTTTAACATTACAATGACAAAGCTGCCGGATACACCAAACAGACTTAGCCCCAAATCCCAAATACATAACAGATTGGTCAATTACATACAGGAATACCTAGCTCCCCATACACTCATAAATACATGGTTCACCCTTTAAGGGATCACTAATGACACAACCTATTACTCACTGGCTCACAAAAATTACACCAGACTAGACTATATTTATACAAGCCAGATCTTACAACCTCTACTAAGGTCCTCAGCAATCCATACTTGCATATGGTCGGATCACTCCATTTTCTATCTACATTTAGATGGAGTAATAGACAATCAGCAGACCAAAACATGGACTTATGATCCTAGCCATCTAAAAGATCAATTGAAAATGAACAAACTTACACAATTCCATCAGAAAAGCTGAAGTTTTAGCAGTTATAAAAGATCTTACGTTAGGAAAGGCTGCAGGTCCTGAAGGCTTTGCAAGTGCCTACTACAAAACATTTAAAGATATATTAGCGCCCCACCTCACAGACTTCTGTAACCACATTCTAGAAGGTTAGACAATCCCCCCTGAGTTACTACAAGCAAAAATAGTAGTTATTCCAAAGCCTGAGAAAAATACCAAACTATGCTCCAATTACCATCCCATTTCACTTATAAACCAAGATCTACAAACTTTAACTAAAATCCTGGCCAATAGACTAAACCCTATACTCCTCTCACTAATACACCCAGATCAGTTGGGTTTCATTAAAGATAGAGAAGCGCCCAATAATATTAGATGGATGATGAACATAATAGACTATCTGGGCGAATCTCGGATGCCTTCTCTGCTTCTCTCCTTGGATGCGGAGAAGGTATTCGGCAGGATAGATTGGGATTGCATGAAGGTAGTTCTGGACCATATGGGATTCGAGGGTTCTTTTTTTAAAGCAATTAGAATGATTTACTCGTTACCAACAGCTCAAGTTTCGGCCTCAGGATACAAATCCAAAAGATTCCCCATACTAAATGGCACGAGGAAGGGTTGTCACCTTTCCCCTCTTATCTTTGCTCTATGCATTGAACCTTTAGCGGCCAGAATAAGAAACTCTCCTGATATCACGGGAGCAAGGATAATGGACCATGACTATAAACTGACACTTTTCGCTGACAACATACTGCTAACTCAAACTAAACCCCTATTTTCTCTACCTGACCTCTATGAGTTATTAAACCAATTTTCCGAAATATCAGGATACAAAGTCAACTTTGACAAATGTGAAACGCTACCAATAGCCTTAGCATAACACACCAGAAAATTATTAGAAACTAATTTTGACTTAAATTGGGCTAAACATTCTCTCAAATACCTGGGGATCCACATCACCACACATTTTAATCAGCTTTATACACATAAATACTTACCTATATACAAAGAAATTAAAAGGGACATAAACAAATGGAGGATGAATATTTTACCTTGCTTATTATACTTGTTCCCAACTTAGGTACTAAGTCTGGGATTGGTACCAATCCCAGACTTAGCATCCCTGCAGTCATAACTAGTAGTATTTATCTGGGGGGAATAACAAGACATAAAAGTCTAGGGGGGGGGGGCCTCCAAATCTGATAGAATACTATAAAGCATCCAGACTGGCACAAACAAATTTATTAGGGGGATATTCCACAGAAATCCTTTTGACGTCTCTGGAAGCTAATTTATCCGGATGAGATTTAATGGCATAAACCATGCCAAAATAGAAACTTAAAACAATACAAACCCCCCACCTCAGATTCCACCATTCACGTATGGTCTTCTATGACCAAATTAAAGAACCTACTGCTGACACATTCATTAATGACACCTCTTAGATACCTTTTTGCCATGGACACACAGAAAATAGTAGATAAATGGGCGAAACAAGGTCTATATAGAGTGGCAGATGTCTTAGAAAATAGGAAACCCATGACTTTTAACCAAATGCAGAACATCCTAAACACCCTGAAATTACACTGGTATCAGTACCTTTAGGTTACCTCAGCTAGTCAACATTACCTAAGAGCACCGCAACATCCAGAATCTACAATTATAGAGAGTACTAGTCCTAAAGCCCGTTCACACGGGCCATTTTTGGCAGTACAGCGGTCCCACTTGTGCTCTCTACCTCCCCCTCTCTTTTGCTCTCTCTCTCTCCCCCCTCTCTTTTGCTCTCTCTCTCCCCCTCTCTTTTGAGCTCTCTCTCTCCCCACTTTCTTTTGAGCTCTCTCTCCCCCCTCTCTTTTGCGCTCTCTCTCCCCCCCTCTCTTTTGTGCTCTCTCTCTCCCCCTCTCTTTTGTGCTCTCTCTCTCTCCCCCTCTCTTTTGCGCTCTCTCTCCCCCATCTCTTTTGCGCTCTCTCTCTCCCCCATCTCTTTTGCGCTCTCTCTCTCCCCCCTCTCTTTTGCGTTCTCTCTCCCCTCTCTCTCTCCCCCATCTCTTTTGCGCTCTCTCCCCCCTCTTTTGCGCTCGCTCTCTCCCCCCTCTTTTGCGCTCTCCCCCTCTCTTTTGCGCTCTCTCCCCCCCTCTCTTTTGCGCTCTCTCCCCCTCTCTTTTGCGCTCACTCCCCCTCTCTTTTGCGCTCTATCTCCCTCCTCTCTTTTGCGCTCTCTCTCCACCCCTCTCTTTTGTGCTCTCTTTTGCGCTCTCTCTCCACCTCTCTTTTGTGCTCTTCCCCCCTCTCTTTTGCGCTCTCTCCCCTCTCTTTTGCGCTCTCTCTCTCCCCCCTCTTTTGCTCTCTTTCTCTCCCCCCCTCTCTTTTGCTCTCCCCCCTCTCTTTTGCTCTCTTTCTCTCCCCCCCTCTCTTTTGCTCTCCCCCCTCTCTTTTGCTCTCTCTTCCCCCTTTCTTTTGTTCTCTCTCTCTCCCCCCTCTCTTTTGCTCTCTCTCTCGCTCTCTCCCCCCTCTCTTTTGCGTGCTCTCTCTCCCCCCTCTCTTTTGCGAGCTCTCTCTCTCCCCCCTCTTTTGCGCTCTCCCTCTTCCCCTCTCTTTTGCACTATCTCCCCCTCTCTTTTGTGCTCTCTCTCCCCCTCTCTTTTGCTCTCTCTCTCTCCCCCATCTCTTTTGCGCTCTCTCTCCCCCCCTCTCTTTTGAGCTCTCTCTCCCCCATCTCTTTTCCCCCCTTCTCTCCCTCTCTTTTGAGCTCTCTCTCTCCCCCATCTCTTTTGCGCTCTCTCCACCCTCTCTCTCTCTCTCCCTACCTCTCCTCTCTCTCTCCCCTCCTCTCTCTCTCTCCCCTCCTCTCTCTCTTTCCCCTCTCTCTCTCTCCCCCTCTCTCTTTTGTGCTCTCTCTCCCCCTCTTTTGCTCTCTCTCTCCTCCTCTCTTTTGCGCTCTCTCTCTCCCCCTCTCTTTTGAGCTCTCTCCCCCTCTCTTTTGCGCTCTCTCCCCCCTCTCTTTTGCTCTCTCTCTCCCCCCTCTCTTTTGTGCTCTCTCTCCCCCCCTCTTTTGCTCTCTCTCACTCCCCCTCTCTTTTGCACTCTCTCTCTCCCTCTCTCTTTTGTGCTCTCTCTCTCCCCCCTCTCTTTTGCACTCTCTCCCCCCCTCTCTTTGTGCTCTCTCCCCCCCTCTCTTTCGCTCTCTCTCTCCCCCATCTCTTTTGTGCTCTCTCTCCCCTTCTCTTTTGAGCTCTCTCTCTCCCCCATCTCTTTTGTGCTCTCTCTCCCCCTTTCTTTTGAGCTCTCTCTCTCCCCCTCTCTCCCTCTCTCTCTCCCCCCTCCTCTCTCTCTCCCTTCCCTCTCTCTCCCCCCTCCTCTCTCTCTCCCTCCCCTCTCCCCCTCCTCTCTCTCTCTCCCCCTCTCCTCTCTCCCCTCCTCTCTTTCTCCCTCTCTCTCTCTCGCTCTCTCTCTCTCTCTCTCTCAAGCTCTTAGTCCCAGAGATACACAGGATAAAGTTTATGGCTTAGGCTGTCAATAGAATGCATGATGCAAAACAGGCCCTTCATCACAAAACTGACCAGGTCACTGAAAGGACATTGGTATATTATGTACATATGTGTGTTAAAACTGTTATAACCTTAAAGGAAGGTAAATATGACAACCTATGGCATATTTGATATCAAACCGATTCTCCCAATAAAACTAAAAAGTTGTAGATATGTAAATATAGAAATTGAGTTACCTAGCAGAACTTATAATGGAATGTATAATTTCAGGCAAGAAATTAGTCTATTGAAGGTCATAAAGACAGGGGGGTTTTCTTAGCCCGCCCAGGAGGGTGTGGTCCGGCAACTTGATCTGTGGAAAATGGTATAAGAATTTTATGTTTTAACAATAAGATTGTCATTCTTACAAGGGGAGCTGCTTTACAGAAGTAAGGAGCCATCATTTTCATGCCAGCCCCTGGCGCAGATCTTGAAGACTAGGAAAGTATTCAATTCTGTTTTTCTCCTTTTTATTTTAAAACACTGTTTGCATGTGTAATTTTATTTGTAACAACCTTTTATTGATAATGCATTGTGCATAATATTTTTGGCATAATAAATAATTCCTTTATTAAGTTTGGCCTTTGTCTAATAATTGAACCACGTTACTGAAAGAGACTGGAATATTAGAACTGTATAATTTAGGTTATTTTCTGCTAAATTGTATTTCTAGAGTTAATGTGTAAAGTCTGGGTTTTTTCTTAGGATTTCCCCTTTAATAAATTTTAAGTGGTGGCAGTATTGGAGCTATAGGTGACAGTAAAAGGGGGCTGAAAACCCTTTCTATGCCAAATAAGTGACTGGCGCAGGGTTGGATAACCTTGGTTCATCACACCCCCTCTCTCTCTCCACTCTCTCTCTCCCCTCTCTTTTTTTTTTTTTTTTTTTATAATATAACTTTTATTGAGGTTATAAAAAAAGAGAATACAGGCAAGTAGCATCTCCGTGACAGAAACATAGGCATAATACAAAATACATATTGAGCATTGCGATAAACATACAGTTGATTGTCCAGTGAAACAAATTGGAGTTAACCTCAGGTTTTAGTTAAAGATTGTCCCCTTAAGCTGTTAACAAGACAGATATAATTTTTTCCCTTAGTGAAAAATAGAGGCCTCTTTTGGACCTCCTGCATAAGAATTGAAATCAATAAAGGGAATTATTGGGGGGGATAAATATTGTACCAAGTTGGGCCACTTTTGGACCCCCAATAAAACAACTGGCTTATGAAATAACATACTTATTGTAGGATTGATAAACAAAAAACATGTAGTTAAACATAAAATCACCTAATAACCACGTATGATAGAATTTGAGTCCTCCATCTGTTATAATAAAGTTTGTGAGTTGCACTTCTAAAATACCGAGAAGAGAGAGCTTTCTGCAAATACCTTATATTCAGATAATTTCAGGTCCCACTATATATAACAACGAGGAAGTCTAGGCCATTAATACAACTAGTTTGGCAAGTAATCATTATACCCCAATGATAACATATGAGAGAACATCTGGGCTTTAACGCTAAATCAGGCGATAAGAGGTCAGCTACTCTGAAGGGAGGAATATTTGGATCGAAACAACATACCTCATTCTTTATTTTTCATTATGCATCTAAGCTTTACCTTACTTAAAATAACCCCTAGAACTTTTAAACATATATACTATGTAGTACAAATATTTGCCTCAGGTCTTAATGGTTGAGTGGCTCCAATAAAGTAGTGAAGAGGAAGTACCATATCAGATCTTATGGGGGAAAAAAACAGCCTTTTCAATGTCTTGGAGGTTAGCTGTCTCTATCCTGCTTTAACTACTAGGCAACTGGCGCCACCTAATGGCTATAATTATATGAAATGTGCATGAGTTATAGTAAACGTATAGTGGCATGTTTGAATATGTTTTTAAGTCTTCCAACTTACTAGCTTGTCAGGATAGTGTCTAACCGTTTTGAATTGCTGATGGTGCCTCTTTATGGGGGTAGTTTAAGTATTGGATCAGGCATCATTTTAAATGTTTATCTAATAGAGTACACTTTATGTGGGAAGTATAAAGGCATGCACCCAAAATTCTAATTATATTTTAAATTGCCAAGAACTACTGTATAACCTTCCCATTCCACCTAAACAGATCAGTAAAATGGAACAGGCAGTAAAACGAAATAGAAATGTGTTGGACAATGTGCAGGCACCAGACTCTCATTTAACCTGCTAATAAAGTGATGAATGCAAAGAGAAAAAACAAACAAAAAAAATCAGGTGAATTCTACCATAAATATATATATATATATATATATATATATATATATATATATATATATATATATATATATATATATATATATATATATATATATATATATATATATATATATATATATATATATATACCCCCATATTAAAAAGGGAAAACAACACATCAGATGGGGATAAAACTGTCTAGCCCAGGCCATACTGTTCAGGAAATGCAAGGGTTTTGAGACTTGTTAGGTTGCACAGTTGCATCAAATAAACCTGTAGGGCCTGTAAGTCTGTCCCTTTCCCGGGGTATTCTCAACTAATGCTGGATTTTTGAAAAGAGTTCCCACAGATGGGGACTGAGGCCAAAAGCCGCGGTCCAAATAAAGGAGGAACGAGCTGCCTATGCTCCTGCCCAACAGCGTTGCAGAGTCCATGCACAAGAGTTACACCGCTCTTCATGTAACTCTGAATGCGGTAAGTGCGGCCTGCAGACGCGGATGATGGTAAGGGTCCCAGGGAGGCATTCTTTGACAGCGGGTCTAGCGAGAGCTCCGGAACCAACCTCTGCTTATCTCCCCCATTTTGAGTGTGGCAAACTGCCTTAGTGCTGAAGGCAATCTCATGTGTCTCCATGCTGTCATCACTCGCGGGTCTCCCCGCATTCGGCCTCCTCACCTGGAAGTCCATTGTGGATGTTTGCGATCCTGGCAGAGAAACCCCCATATCAGCCACATCTAAGGCGTTACTCTCCAGTATATTCAGGTAACAGTTCTGCGCTGTCCCATCTGGGTCCCGAATCTGTGGCAAGGATTCAGCTGAGTTAGGAAGGTGCACTCGGGTACTGACATCCTTATTAGGTTTCCCTGGGGGATCTCTTGAAGCAATGAGTCGGTGTCCACAACGCTTTGCCAGCGCTCGCAAGCTATCTATTCCAGCAGACCAGGTCTGTAATATCTGATCGTGTTGTTCGGCTAACAGGCTGGTCACAGCCTCAAGTATCATAGCGTCGTAGGGCACAATTTTTAATTTTGTTGGTAGGTGCGTATGCAGCAAGGAAACGCTTTACTTCTCTCCTTTATCTCATCGTACCAGTGAGGTGCAAAATAGATATAGATGTTATATCTGATAGATGAAGTTCTTATGTTGTTTATAGGATTTATACTGCACACTCAGGGCACAGCTAGTTGTGGGGACAGGCTGAGGCTTCTGTAGTAGGGTAAGGCCTCAAAGTGCAAAGTCCGGTACTGAGGGCTATAGAGCCTAGTCACTATTCAAAACCCCTATATCTTGAATTCGGACTTCTTCAGACCAGCCTCTCCACTGTTTTAGGCAAAGTGTTGCTAAAAATGCGATGCTAAATCCAGTTCCAGTGAAGATAGCTTGAGGAGCTGAAGCTCAGTGCGACCTGTAAGATGGCCGCCGCCCGAGTGTCCCCTCTCTCCCCTCTCTTTTGTGCTCTCTCTCCCCCTCTTTTGCTCTCTCTCCCCCCTCTCTTTTGCGCTCTCTCTTTCCCCCTCTCTTTTGCGCTCTCTGTCTCCCCCTCTCTTTTGCGCTCTCTCCCCCCTCTCTTCACGCTCTCTCCCCCCCTCTCTTTTGCTCTCTCTCTCCCCCATCTTTTTTGCGCTCTCTCTCCCCCCTTTCTTTTGTGCTCTCTCTCTCCCCCACTCTTTTGCGCTCTCTCCCCCCTCTCTGTTGCATTCTCTCCCCCCCTCTCTTTTGCTCTCTCTCTCCCACCCCCTCTCTTTTGTGCTCTCTTTCTCCCCCCCTCTCTTTTGCGTTCTCTCCCCCCTCTTTTGCTCTCTCTCTCTCCCCCCTCATTTGCTCTCTCTCCCCCCTCTCTTTTGCGCTCTCTCTCCCCCTCTCTTTTGCACTCTCTCCCCCCTCTCTTCGTGCTCTCTCTCCCTCTCTTTTGTGCTCTCTCTCTCCCCCTCTCTTTTGTGCGCTCTTTCTCCCCCCTCTCTTTTGCGTTCTCTCCCCCCTCTTTTGCTCTCTCTCTCTCCCCCCTCATTTGCTCTCTCTCCCCCCTCTCTTTTGCTCTCTCTCTCTCCCCCTCTCTTTTGTGTGCTCTCTCTCCCCCTCTCCTCTCTCTCCCCCCCTCCTCTCTCTCTCCCCCCTCTCCTCTCTCTCCCCCCTCTCTGTTGCATTCTCTTCCCCCCTCTCTTTTGCTCTCTCTCTCCCCCCCTCTCTTTTGTGCTCTCTCTCTCTTTCCCCCTCTCTTTTGCGTTCTCTCCCCCCCCTCTTTTGCTCTCTCTCTCCCCCCTCATTTGCTCTCTCTCCCCCCCTCTCTTTTGCTCTCTCTCTCTCCCCCATCTCTTTTGCGCTCTCTCCCCCTCTCTTTTGAGCTCTCTCTCCCCCTCTCTTTTGCACTCTATCTCTCCCCCTCTCTTTTGCGCGCTCTGTCTCCCCCTCTCCTCTCTCTCCCCCTCTCCTCTCTGTCTCCCCTCTCCTCACTCCCCTCCTCTCTATCCCCTCCTCTCCTCTCTCTCTCTCCCCTCTCTCTCTCTCCTCTCCTCTCTTCCCTCCTCTCTCTCCCCTCCTCTCTCTCCCCCTCTCTCTCTCCCTTCTCCTCTCTCTCCCCTCTCCTCTCTCTCTCCCCCCTCTCCTCTCTCTCCCCCCTCTCCTCTCTCTCCCTCCTCTACTCTCTCGCCCCCCCTCTCCTCTCTCTCTCCCCCCTCTCCTCTCACTCTCCCCCCTCTCTCTCTCCCCTCTCCTCTCTCTCTCTCCCCTCCTCTCTCTCTCCCCTCCTCTCTCTCTCCCCTCTCTATCTCTCTCGCGACCGCGCCCAGTCACGCCCCCTTCACGTTCGACCATGCCCCCTTCACGGCCATTCCCATCTGGCCATGCCCCCTTCACGGTGGCCACGTCCCTGTTCATGCCCGACCACGCCCACTTCTGCCGCAGATCAGCTAGGGAGTAGGACTCAAAGGTATGGAGCTTGACGCCCGTGTTTCTGGCGAGCCTGCAGGCTCGCCAAAAACACCAGTTATGAAGCAGCGGTCTAAAGACGACTGCTCCATAACCCTGTCCGCCTGCTCTGATGAGGCGGACAGGAATCACCGGAATTTTACCCGATCGATTACGATCGGGTTGATTGACACCCCCCTGCTGGCAGCCGATTGGCTGAGAGTCTGCAGGGGGCGGTGTTGCACCAGCAGCTCACAAGAGCTCCTGTTTCAATGCTGAATACAGAGAGCGTATTGCTCTCCGCATTCAGCAATGTCTGTCGGACCTGATCTGCACTGTCGGATCAGGTCCGACAGACATATGATAAATAGGCCTCATAGGCTCATATCACCATATGTGGTGGGAGATTGTGAACAGGTTAAACCAATTTGGGAAAACGTATCTTCCTTGCCCAGCAATATATAAGATGACCATATACAGTTATCTATCTCCTAAGTCCTCTTACATGAACCAATACACAAATATAACAAACATATTAATGCCTTTATAAGAATACAATGCACAGTAACCAGAACTTCCATAGCAAAATACTGGAAAACTAATGCACCTACATGGGCAGAGATCCTAAATATGATATCTTTAATATACACAATGTATGAATGGGCAGCCAAGATCCTAGATACAAACGACATAGTCGACAAAATTTTGTTCTATTGGATTTTAAAAGGGAATCCCAGCACTTAAGACACATCAACACTAGTGAAAGTCTTTATCCCCAACCCAATGGGGACATCTCAGAACTCTCGGTATCTCACTTTATGATTTGTTTATGATTAATTTTTATTTCTTGTATTTTGATAATTTAGTTATTTTATGTTTTACCTGTAATTTTAATTAGACAATAAGTACACTAAAAGTTTAAATACCAAGTGAAATGCATAAACTCTCTCCAACTCTTCTCACTTGACGCAAGAAAACCTTCCAAAAACTGGAGTATATAATTTGGACACTTAGGGAGAGATTGCATATGCGGCCGTTGTTTAGTCCGGTTTTGCTATCACATAAACGCCGCATATAAATGCGGCGCGTATATTTCACCCATCGCCCGCTAATTTTACTCCCATAAGTTTACATAGAACCGCGTTGCAAGTTGGTATCACATATTCAGTGCAAGGACTTACGCGGCAAAAATGGAGACATTTTACTCCATTTTAACCTCACCACACATAGGCAGGCGCAGCAAGCCTTACACTGAAAATGTGAGCACCGTAAACTCCCTAAAAATATAAACTAACACCTAACGCTTGTGCAATATCTACCTGTCAACCACAATCCCCCACCGCAATAACTAATAAAATATATTAACCCCTAATCCGCCAAACCCCCACATCACAATATGCCTAATTAAACTATTAACCCCTAATCCGCCATTTACCCACATCGCAAACTACCTAATAAAGTATGTTAAACCCTAATCCGCCAAACCCCCATATCGCAATATGCCTAATTAAACTATTAACCCCTAATTCACCATTCACCCACATCGCAAACTACCTAATAAAGTATATTAACCCCTAAACTGCCAACCACCCAACACAATTAACCTAATTAAGCTATTAACTCCTAAACTGCCAACCCCCCACAAGGCAAATAACTCATTAAATTAGTAAGCCCCCTAACCTAACACCCCTAAATTAACCCCAATTACCTAAAATTAAAAAATACTAAATTACAATTAAAATAAAATACCTAACATTACTTTAAAAATAAAAAAAACAAAGTTTAAATTAATCTAAAATTACAAAAAAGTCTAACATTACAGAAAATAATAAACCAAATTATCAAAAATAAAAAAATTAAACCTAATCCCTATGAAAATAAAAAAAAACCACCCAAAATAAAATAAACTACCAATAGCCCATAAAAGGGCCTTTTGATGTGCATTGCCCTAAGTTAAACCGTAAAACACCCCCACCCACCAAACCCCCCAAAATAAAAAGTCCTAAACTACCCATTGCGCCTACAGGGGCTTTTGTATGGGAATTGTCCTTAAAAAGATATTCAGCTCTTTTTCTACCCTTAAAAGGGCATTCAGCTCTTTTACATGCCCAATAAAATCTCTAATCTAAAAAATAAAAAAATAAAAACATAAAAAAAAGCCTAGGTCTAACCCCCAGATAGGTACTCACTATTGACTGTTCAAATCAGCCAATAGGATTTCAGTAGCTCTCATCCTATTGGCTGATTTGAATTTGAAGATTTGAATCAGCCAATAGGAATCCAAGGTATATTTAAACGCATAACTTGCATTCAATATTCAGTGTACGGCGGTGATCGTACGAAGAGGATCCTCCACGCTCCATGACTCCATGGTCGCCGGTCTTCAGTTCCGTGGTCGCCGGTCTTCAGCTCCACGGTCCTGGATGAAGATAGAAGAGGTCACCGCAATGGAAGAAGATGTCGCCGCTTGGAAGGAGACTTCACGGGAGGACTTCAGGAACCTTGAGTACCTATATGGGGGTTAGATTAAGGCTTTTTTTTAATGTTTTTTTTTTTTAGATTAGTGATTTTATTGGGCTTGTAAAAAAGCTGAATGCCCTTTGAAGGGTAATGCCCATACAAATGGGTAGTTAAGGATTTTTTAGTGTAAGGTTTTTATATTTTGGGGTTTTTTTTGAGTGGGGGGTTTTACTGTTAGGGGGAACGTAGTTTTTTTTTTTAAATGTAAAAGAGCTGTTTAACTTAAGGCAATGCCCTACAAAAAGCTCTGTTAAGTACTATTGGTAGCTTATTATTAGATTAGGGGGTGTTTTTATTTTGGAGGGGCTTTTATATTTTCATAGGGATTAGGTTTATTTATTTTATTTTTGATAATTTGGCTTATTATTCTCTGTAATGTTATACTTTTTTATTTTTTGTAATTTTTGATTAATTTAATCTTAGTTTTTTTATAAGTACTGTTAGGATTTTTTATTTTAATTGTAATTTAGTATTTTATATCATTTGGCGTTAATTTAGGGGGTGTTATGTTAGGGAGCTTAGTAATTAAATTATTTTTTTGCGTTGTGGGGGGTTGGCGCCTTGGCGGTTTAGGAGTTAATAGATTAATTAGGTTTACTGCGATGTGTGGGTTTGGCGGTTTAGGGGTTAATAAGTTAATTAGTTACTTTGCAATGTGGGTTTTTGGCTGTTTAGGGGTTAATACATTTATTAGGTAGTTTGCGATGTTGGGGTTTTCAGATTTAGGGGTTAATACTTTTATTAGGTAGATTGCGATGCTGGGGTTTGCAGATTTAGGGGTTAATACTTGTATTAGGTAGATTGCGATGTGGGTGAATAGCAGATTAGGGGTTAATACATTTATTAGGTAGATA
Source organism: Bombina bombina (assembly GCF_027579735.1). Taxonomy (NCBI): domain Eukaryota; kingdom Metazoa; phylum Chordata; class Amphibia; order Anura; family Bombinatoridae; genus Bombina; species Bombina bombina. Next base: position 243,293,279 of record NC_069506.1, read on the forward strand.
GCAATGTAAGTGAATGGTGGATAAGGGGTTATTAGTTTAACTAGGCATATGCGTTGTGGGGGTTTGTCGGTTTAGGGGTTAATCCTTTTATTATTAGTTGTGATGTGGGGGATTGCGGATATAGAGGTTTTTACGTTTCGGGTTTATTTTTGGGAGGTTAGACTTTTACCGAAGATTTAACTTTTTTTTTTTCCTAAGAGCCAGCAGATTCTAAAGTGCCGTATAACTGACGACTCCAGGAAATGTGTATTTACGCACATTTCTGGACATCGGTAGTTTATACGCTTTACGACGCTTTATGAACTGCTGGCAGGGTTTATTGGATTCCCCCATGTGCGAGGATAAAATACGGACAGGGCGCGGGTTTCAGCAGTTATGCTGAAGCCTGCGCCGCATATGTAATCTTGGCAATTCTGATTAACCTTAAATGACTGTTAAAAAGAGGTTTAGAAAAGATGGGAGATTTAGTGTACTCGCATTTTTCTTGATTTTTGTAATGTTATTATAATTGAACAAAATTATACAATAAAAAGATTTAAACATAAAATTATGTGCAGCTCATGCATACAACAAGCAACTCTGTTTGCTTTACACATTGCCACTAATATTTGTATGCTTTTGGCAGTTTATTTTATATAAATATCTATTTAAAAACACAAAGAACATTTTTTCCTATGTGAAGAACATTGAAATGTAAAATACGCACTAAAACACATTACTAAATATTCAAATTTAATAATAATTATTTGTCATATTTTCAGGTATTTAAGTGGAAAGGGCTATAAAGTATATACACATATGTATATATGTGTATACATGTGTTTATATATATATATATATATAAATATATGTATGTGTATACATATACAGAAAAAAAGGTACATTACCACACTCCAATATAAAAAATATAATCTTTATTCGAAATGCTTAAAATGCTGTTAGCAAAGAACAATGACAACTGCCATGAATGTGGGGAGAGAGCGCAGCACACGGGCTATACATATATACACATATACATATATCTTTTAACCCTTAGAACTTTTATTTTAATATTTATATCAATAATTTTTATTATATAGTGTATATATTAGTGTAACTGTAAATGTTAATGTATTTATGTTGTGTTTAATGCAACATTTTTAGCACTAACCCTTTATACGAAGTCCTCAGTCACACTAACCCAACATGCGCAACTTTAGTTTGCGCTCGTGCGGTCTCGTTTACTTTTAACCTGTAACATGAACGCACATTAAAGGGACAGTCAACACCAGAATTTTTGTTGTTTTAAAAGATAGATAAATAATCCCTTAATTAGCAATTCCCCAGTTTTGCATAACCAACACAGTAATAATTACACATGTTTTACCTCTGTAATTACCTTGTATCTAAGCCTCAGCAGACTGCCCCCTTATTTCAGTTCTTTTGACAGACTTGCATTTTAGCCAATCAGAGCTGTCTCCATGGTAAATTCACGTGCATGAGCTCAATGTCATCTATATGAAACACGTGAGCTATTGCCCTCTAGTGGTGAAAAACCATCAAAATGCATTTAGATTAGAGGCAGCCTTCAAGGTCTAAGAAATTAGCATATGAACCTCCTAGGTTTAGCTTTCAATTAAGAATACCAAGAGAACAAAGCAAAATTGGTGATAAAAGTAAATTGGAAAGTTGTTTAAAATTACATGCCCTATTTGAAACATGAAAGTTTTTTTTGACTTGACTGTCCCTTTAACACAGACACTATATTTTAATATTGTGCACTAACGTTAGCGTGCCACTTGTAATCTAGCCTATAAAATTTCAACCCCTCCATGTGTTTACTGTCTCTTTAACTGTTACTATGTAGATGGAATTTATTCTTGTTTGATACTAAAACACAGAAGACATTCCTTGTTTTCAAATCCACATGAAATGATTTGGCTTTTTTACATTTCCATATTGCACATATTTAATATTTATCAGTTCTATCAGTTTTGTGAAATGCACCAGCATGAAACACTTTCTGTTTGATTTTTCTTCTTACTGGCAATGAGATAAGGGAGCAATACTGTAGATACAATGTGCTATGCAAATTCACCGGCTTTCCTGGCATTGTAGGCTCAAGGCTTATTAATACATTTACATGGACACATTACACAGAATTAGATATTTGGAATGAGTAAGGCAAAATGCATTTCAATATGTTGTTAAGTAAATGTTGATGAAACCTACAATTTTGCATGAGCATCTGTTTAACACAGTCTTTTGGCCAAATCATGCTGGCAAGGTTTACGCACAGCACAGGTATGCACAGTGGGGGAGGGTGTTTAGCAAGTCAGATTTGAAGGTAACGCAAGGCCGGACTGAGATGCAGAACAGGGAACAGGCTCTATGCTGATAATAGATTTTATCGCTTTAGACAATGTTGTGCAGGAAATTTGTATAGCCTCTTAGTATGGGGCAACAGATTCTAAACATATTCTGTGCTACATTGTGATTAGTTTGGATTTTAGACAATATTGTAGATTTAGTTTATGTAGCATTAATCTTACATTGCAGTGAAGGGCTAAAACACACATTGGTTAAAGGAGCACTACATGCTAAAAACTTCTAGCATGCATAAAAAAGAGGACAGTTTAAACACAGTAAATATATTTTTTCCATAAAAAGGTTATACTTAAAGGGACATAAAACACAATTTCTTTCCAAGGCATGGAGAGTCTATGAATCAATTCTATTACTAGTAGGAATTCAACTCCTGGCCACCAGGTGGAGGCAAATAACACCCCAGCAAAGCTTCAAGTATTTTCCCATTACCCACAATCCCCAGTCAATTTTTGCCTGTGTAACATTGTAGGTGATGTGCGAAGAAGGCAGGTGAGAATTCCCCGTATTCTGTCCTTTCTTTAGGAGGGCCTGGAGAAGGGTTTATCAGTCTATACACTAAAGGGCCAGATTTCGGCTCTGTCGATTCTTCAGAAGCATCTGGCTATTTTGCCAGATGTTCAATCTTTAGTCTAGGCTTTTGGTTAAAATCAGGCCTGTGTTTAGGTCAATTGCTCCTCCTTGGGGTCTTAATCTGGTTCTTAACCCCTTAACAACCAAGGGCGTGCCAGGCGCGTCCTACAAAAAGTGTCAGTTAATGACCAAGGAGGTGCCTGGCACGTCCTCTGGGGTTTCAAGCGCTGGAAGCAATCGTGATCGCTTCCAGACACTTTCAGGGTATTGCAGTGATGCCTCGATATTGAGGCATCCTGCAATACCCTTTTTTTAGCAACCGATGCAGAGAGAGCCAGTCTGTGGCCCACTCTGACAGGCCAGTGATGGTGCCAATCATTGGTGGTGTGGGAGGGATATGAAGGAGGTAGGTGAGCGGCCCATTGCTGGATTATTTCCTGTCAGTGAAGATTCCTTTGATCCAGTGTGGCGAGTATGTCGGGAGCGTGAGAGGGGGGCGGGAGCATGTGCGTGTGTGTGCGTGCACACTTCTTTACTACTTAGTTGAAAGTATTTATCAGAAGGAGGGAGAGGGAGGGAGGGGGAAAAGGAGGGGGATAATTCTCAGGAAAAGGGATCTGAGAGGGGGAGGGTATTGAAGGGCAGCTACACTACAGAAAATATGGAAATAATAATAAAATTAAAAAACAGCACAATTTTACTGCAAAATGGGTACTGGCAGACAGCTGCCAGTACCTAAGATGGCCGCAAATAGGAAGAGGGGGGTCATTAAGAGAGCTGTTTGTGGGGATCATGGAGGTTGGGGGGGAACCTACACTGCAAATAAAATATATTTTAAAAAAGATAAAAAAAAAACACCTTTTATTTTAGTACTGGCATACTTTCTGCCAGTACTTAAGATGGCGGTAACAATTGTGAGGTGGTTAGGGAAGAGAGGTGTTTGAGAGGTGTCAGGGAGGGATCAGGGGGTGGGATGTGTCAGGTGGGAGGCTGATCTCTACACTAAATCTAAAATTAACCCTACAAGCTACCTAATTAACCCCTTTACTGCTGGGCATAATACAAGTGTGGTGCGCAGCGGCATTTAGAGGCCTTCTAATTACCAAAAAGAAACGCCAAAGCCAGTTTGTGAAAAAGGTAATGATTTTTTTATTTGATCGCATTTGGCGGTAAAATAGTGACATGAAATATACCAAAATGGGCCTGGATCAATACTTTGGGTGGTCTACTACACTACACTAAAGCTAAAATTAACCCTACAAGTTCCCTACAAGCTACCCAATTAACCCCTTCACTGCTGGGCATAATACAAGTGTGGTGCGCAGAGGCATTTAGCAGCCTATTAATTACCAAAAAGTAATGCCAAAGCCATAAATGTCTGTTATTTCTGAACAAAGGGGATCCCAGAGAAGCATTTACAACCTTTAGTGCCATAATTGCATAAGCTGTTTGTTAATAATTTCAGTGAAAAAAACTAAAATTTGTGAAAAAGTTAGTGAAAATGTTAACATTTTTTTTTATTTGATCGTATTTGGCAGTAAAATGGTGGCATGAAATATAACAAATGGGCCTAGATCAGTACTTTAGGTTGTCTACTAAAAAAAAATATATACATGTTAAGGGTTATTTAGGGATTCCTGACAGATATCAGTGTTACATTGTAACTCGCAAATTTAAAAAAAAAAAAAAAAAAATGGTTTGAAATAGCAAAGTGCTACTTGTACTTATTGCCCTATAACTTGCAAAAAAACATGTAAACATTGGGTATTTCTAAACTCAGGACAACATTTACAAAATATTTAGCATTGGTGTTTTTTGTGGTTGTGTTTTTTCCATTTTTTCATCATATTTTCTAATTATTTTTAAAGTAAATTATATGATATGAGGAAAATAATGGTATCTTTAGTAAGTCCATTTAATGACGAGAATAATGGTATATAATATGTGTGGGTACAGTAAATGAGTAAGAGGAAAGTTACAGCTAAACACAAACACAGCAGAAATGTAAAAATAGCCTGGTCAACAAAATGCTTTGGTCACTACTAAGGGGTTAAAGTTCTGCAGCAGGCTCCATTTGAGCCTATACATTCTGTTGATATCAGGTTATTGTCCTGGAAGGTTTTGTTTCTGCTGGCAGTTTCCTCTGCCCGTAGAGTTTTGGAGCTTTCGGCTCTACAGTGTGATTCTCCTTATGTTATTCTTTATGCGGATAAGGCGGTTATCCGTACTAAATTTTGATTTCTACCTAAGGTGGTCTCAGATCACAATATTAACAAAGAAATTGTTGTTTCTTCATTTTATCCTAATCCTTCCTCTAAGAAGGAGCAGTTATTGTGCTGGATGTTGTGCATACTTTAAGGTTCTATTTACAGGCTATGAAAGATTTTTGTCAATCTTCTGCTCTATTTGATGTCTTTTCTGATGAACGGAGAGGTCAGAAGGCCACTTCTTCTACTCTCTCCTTCTGGTTGAGAAGTGTTATTTGACCTGTCATCAGAGAGTACTTGGAGGGAGAGGAGAGATGTCGGCTGCGGCCGGGCCCAGCAGCCATGACCTGATCCAAGCAATCATCAATCCAACCGAGTGACCGAGGCTAGTAGCGACCAGTGTCCAGACTCAGCAGGTGGACCGTGGGAGGTCAGGTGAGCAGAGTGGGCCTTTTTTTCCAGTACACTGGCCCAGTTTTATTTCTCTGCGGCTGTCTATGGGGGATTTTATAGATTAGGCTCTATACTCTGAAGTCAGGTGTAGTGTGAAAGCAGTATGTATGTGCGTCTGACAGGTTTATCAAGTTTCAGAAGCCAAACTTGCTCTACAGCATATTGCATAATATTGGTCTGGGGGGAGCAGTGGGGGTGACAGTCTATAAGATGGGTTTCCGAGACCGTTCCCCCAGGTAAGAGCCTGCTGAGGCCTGTGTATGCGCACTGGTGGCGGAGTGGGGAAGGCGGGAAAACTCCACTGGCTCAGGAGGCAGTAGAGAGGGAGTCAGTCAGGGAAAGGGAGGGAGACAGTGGAACACTGAACTTGGTGATCGTGGACATGAAGTGAAGTCTACACACTACGGAGCAGCAGGTGAAATAGACACATATTTGCAATATACTTCCATTAGAAAAAACATCTTCTTGCAAAAGTTATCACTGTTTTTCTGCAGCATGCGCACATATGCTGTGACGGCCTATGCAATAGTATTCAAGCTCAGAGAGCTGGCAATGATGTGTATTGCATCTGTGAAAACGTAATTTGTACAGGCCCAGACTGAGCGATGGGCATACCGGGCAAATGCTGGTAGGCCGCACGGTAGTTTGGCCCCGCCCGCCGCGACCGCATTAAACAATTTTTTTTTAGAAAAACTGAAAATATATATTTTTTTAAATATATGTATTAAAATTTGTATCTTTATGTGTACCAGTTGTGTTTATTTTTATGTGTACCATTTTGCCACTTGCCACTGTGACTTTTCCAAAGCAAGCTAGCCCATTGTCAATAATATTCCCTATTTCTAATTAATATCAGCCACCACGCCACTGGCCGCATGCACACTCTCAGATCAGATCCACTGGCACCACTGAGTGACAACATCCCCCGGCACGCGGCTGCATTACACTGATGCTGCGTGCCGTGTCCATGTGACACTCACAGAGGCTGTTAGACCAGTCATCAGAGAGTACTTGGAGGGAGAGGAGAGATGTCGGCTGCGGCTGGGCCCAGCAGCCATGACCCGATCCAAGCAATCATTCATCCAACTGAGTGACCAAGGCTAGTAGCGTCCAGTGTCCAGACTCAGCAGGTGGACGGCCAGGTGAGCAGAGAGGGCCTTTTTTTGCTAGTACACTGGCACAGTTTTACTCCCCCACGGGTGACTATGGGAATTGGATAGATTAGGCTCTATACTCTGAAGTCAGGTGTAGTGCGAAAGAAGTATGTTTGTGCGTCTGACAAGTTTTTCAAGTTTCAGAAGCCAAACTCGCTCTACAGCATATTGCATAATATTGGTCTGGGGGGAGCAGTGGGGGTGACAGTCTATAAGATGGGTTTCCCAGACCGTTCCCCCAGGTAAGAGCCTGCTGAGGCCTGTGTATGCGCACTGGTGGCGGAGTGGGGAAGGCGGGACAACTCCACTGGCTCAGGAGGCAGTAGAGAGGGAGTCAGTCAGGGACAGGGAGGGAGACAGTGGAACACTGAACTTGGTGATCATGGACATGAAGTGAAGTCTACACACTACAGAGCAGCGGGTGAGGTTGTGCACTGTTATTATTTGGTTAAAAAAATGATTGCAATGCTGGCTCAGTAATCCGTATTCAGATTATCAGAAATGTATGAGTCACTCACATGATTCAGATTAGAATTCATAATATATCAGTGTATATGAGTGAACTGTAGTGAGGTTGTGCACTAGTACTGTTTGGTTAAAAAATTGTTGCAATGCTGGCTCAGTAATCCATAATCAGATTATCAGAAATGTATGACTTACATTGATATATTCTGAATTCTGAATCATGTGAGTATGTGAGTGACTCATACATTTCTGATAAACTGATTATGGATTACTGAGCCAGCATTGCAATATGTTTTTATCCAAACAGTGCACAACCTCACCTGCTGCTTTGTAGTGTGTAGACTTCACTTCATGTCCACAATCACCAAGTTCAGTGTCCCACTGTCTGACTGACTCCCTCTCTCTGCTGATGCTTCAGCCTCCTGAGCCAGTGGAGTTTTCCCACCTTCCCCACCCTACCACTAAGAGATTGTGCAAGGCGCTGGCGACCAACATGTGACCTGGCACGTGTTGTCCCCATATATGCAGAGTGGAGTCGCTCATATGATACAGAATTCATAATATATCAGTGTATGTGAGTGACTTATAGGGCTCGATGATTGAAAGCTCTCTGGGCTGGCGAGATTATTAATGACTGCTCGCCAGTCCTTCTATTTCCCTGGTGGAATGATCTAAATCCATTTTTTACCCTGAAAACAGGGTGTCTTGCTAAGGGGCGTATACTGCATTTTCATATGAAATGTGCACAACAAAATTCGTATTTTAAACATTATACAAAACAAATATTTTAACCATTTACACAAAAATAAGCAGGGAAAAATTGTATTGTTAAGGGGCATCAAAAATTGTAACACAATTCTTCACCAAAAATCGTATGTGAACAAAAAAGTAAAATTAGTATGTAATTTACACAGGAATAAATCAAATTAAATATGCATAGCGTAAATCGTAATTGTAGTACACTGGATGTACAAAAATCACACAGAAATTTGAATTTATAAATACAAAATGCAAAGCGTAATTGTTGTTTTTTCGTAAAATGGGCTGAACATGGGTGTTCCATGGGCGTATATGACAATGTCTCACTAATCCCAGCGTAATTCTATAAAGATTTTCGCACTGCAGATATCACAGTTTTTTCTCGCCAACTAAAAGGTGGCAAGCTTTTCTCAAAACAATACGAACACTTATAACCCCAATAGAAAAACAAATGCATACTAAAATATAGGCGTGTATGTGAGTGACTTATAATAATAATTATAATAATAATTAAAGGGCCACTAAACCCAAAATCTTTCTTTCATGATTCAGATAGAGAATAGAAATTTAAACAACATTACAATTTACTTCTATTATTTATTTTGCTTCATTCTTTAGATATCCTTAGTTGAAGAAAAAGCAATGCACATGGTGAGCCAATCACACGAGGCTTCTATGTGCAGCAACCAATCAGCAGCTACTGAGCATATCTAGATATGCTTTTCAGCAAAGAATATCAAGAGAATAAAACAAATTAGATAATAGAAGTAAATTAGAAAGATGTTTAAAATTGCATTCTCTTTCTAAATCATGAAAGAAAAAATGTGGGTCTCATGTCCCTTTAAATTGTTTTGCTGCCTTGGATGATCATTCATCATTAATCTCTTAAAGAGATCATCCTCCTATAGCTACAACTAAATGTGTGTTAACACTGTTATGTGACTTTGTGCCCTTTACTTCTACAGCTAAATGTGTGTTATGTGACATATTCTTTGTGCCCTATAGCTGTGTTTTATGGGACTATACTTTGTGCCCTATACTACAGCTGAATATGGATTATGTGACGTATACTTTGTGCCCTATATCTACAACTAAATGTGTGTTATGTGACATATACTTTTGTGCCCTGTTAAAGCTATGTGTTATGTGACATATACGTTGTGCCCTATTGCAGTGTTTTATGTGACTATACTTTGTGCCCTATGCTAAATACAGCTGAATGTGGGTTATGTGACATAAACTTTATGCCTTATAGCTACAACTAAATGTGTGTTATTTGACATATAATTTGTGCCCTATAGCTACAGCTGAATGTGAGTTATGTGACATATACTCTGTGCCCTAAAGCAACAGCTGAATGTGTTATGTGGCATATACTGTGTGCCCTATAGCTGTGTGTTATGTGACATATACTTTGTGCCCTATAGCTGTGTGTTATGTGACATATACTTTGTGCCCTATAGCAACAGCTGAATGTGTTACGTAAATACAATGATTGTAGGGTGTTGGGAATTTTAAATGTTTTTGTCACTTAAAAAAGTATTATACTTGCCATGTTTGGTATACGGTTAAATATGAAATGGTAAACGGGGGCTCTTTGCCCTAAAATGCCAAGGTCTCTTTTTGGTCCCAGTCCGGCCCTGAATTTGTGTCATAGAAACCACCACTGACTCTTTGAAAATGTAAAGTTTTTGAATTCTGGTGCATGGGCCCTCATAGGATATGTGCATATGCCACAGAAAAGAAGTAAAAATTTTTAATAGAAGCAGTTTTTATGCTGCAAAAATGCTTCTATTTCACATTGAAATGCAGATTTCAATTTTGACCTTTATATCCCTTTAATTATATAAATATATGATATAATAACTTATCTGATGGAACTATAAGAAAATCAATTAGATATATAGTGGATATTCAACAGACACTTAGCAGTTTACTCAGCAGTTAATCAGTTTACCACAGGCAGTAAGTCTGGTCTGGCCTTGAAACTCTAAAATGGCAGCATTACCACATGTTACTATGCACATTACCAAATGTTACTATGCACAGCAATAACTGAATATTCAACTGTCAAATGTGAGAATGAAACAAAGCTTATGGATGTTGCTTAACAGTCACCTTATCTGTAAGAATGAGCCTTGTGCTTTAGTCAGTAAATCTCAGAATATCAAATCTATAAATAATAAATTCAACAACAACTTTGTTTTCAAACTTCTGGCTAGATGACGAGTTGTGCGTTAGGGTAAAAAAGCAGCGTTAAGAGGTCCTAACGCTGCTTTTTTACTCCCGCTTGTATTACGAGTCTTGAAGGTTTAGGGTCACCGCACACTTCTTTTGCCTTACCGCAAAATGACTTACGTAAACTTTGTAAAGTCTTTTTTCTATGGGACTTCCATAGCGCTGATATTATGAGTCTGTCCTGGGAGACCAAAAAGTGAGCGGTACACCCTCTACCTCCAAGAGTCCTAACGCATTCTAAAGTCAGTAGTTATGAGTTTTATGGTACAACGCCGTAACATAAAACTAAAAAGTACACTAACACCCATAAACTACCTATTAACCCCTAAACCGAGGCCCTCCCGCATCGCAAATACTCAAATAAAAATGTAACCCCTAATCTGCTGCCCCCAACATCGCCGACACCTACATTATATTTATTAACCCCTAATCTGCTGCCCCCAATGTCGCCGCCACCTACCTACACTTATTAACCCCTAATCTGCTGCCCCCAACATCGCCGCCACTATAATAAACATATTAACCCCTAAACCGCCGCACTCCCACCTCGCAAAAACATTAGTTAAATATTATTAACCTCTAATCTGCTGGCCCTAACATCGCCGCCACCTACCTACATTTATTAACCCCTAATCTGCCGCCCCCAACGTTGCTGCCACTATATTAAAGTTATTAACCCTTAAACCTAAGTCTAACCCAAAACCTAACACCCCCTAACTTAAATATAATTTAAATAAATCTAAATAAATATTCCTAACATTAACTAAATTATTTCTATTTAAAACTAAATACTTACCTATAAAATAAACCCTAAAATAGATACAATATAACTAATAGTTACATTGTAGCTAGTTTATGATTTATTTTTATTTTACAGGCAAGTTTGTATTTATTTTAACTAGGTAGAATAGTTATTAAATAGTTATTAACTATTTAATTACTACCTAGTTAAAATAAAGACAAATTTACCTGTAAAATAAAACCTAACCTAAGTTACACTAACACCTAACATTACACTATAATTAAATAAATTAACTAAATTAAATACAATTACCTACATTAAATTAAATTAGCTAAAGTCCAAAAAAAACCCCACAAAATTACAGAAAATAATAATCAAATTACAGAAATTTAAACTAATTACACCTAATCTACTAGCCCTATTAAAATAAAAAAAGCCCTTCATCCAAGCCGGGCGAAGTGCTCCTCCAGACGGGCAGAAGTCTTCAACCAAGCCGGGCAGAAGTGGTCCTCCAGACGGACAGAAGTCTTCATCCAGATTGCATCAGCCAATAGGATTTTTTCTACCTTAATTCCGATTGGCTGATAGAATTCTATCAGCCAATCGGAATCTAAGGGATGCCATCTTGGATGACGTCACTTAAAGGTACCTTCATTCTGTTTTAGTCGTTGGATGAAGAGGATGCTCCACGTCGGATGTCTTGAAGATGGACCCGCTCCACGCCGGATGGATGAAGATAGAAGATGCCGTCTGGATGAAGACTTCTGCCCATCTGGAGGACCACTTCTGCCCGGCTTAGATGAAGACTTCTGCCCATCTGGAGGACCACTTCGCCCGGCTTGGATGACGACGTCTCCCGGTAAGTTGATCTTCAGGGGGTTAGTGTTTTTTTAAGGGTGTATTGGGTGGGTTTTATTTTTTAGATTAGGGACTTTGGGCTTCAATAGAGCTAACTGCCATTGTAAGGGCAATGCCCATCTAAATGCCATTTTCAGGGCAATGGGAGCTTAGGTTTTTTTTAGCTAGTAATTTATTTGGGGGGTTGGTTGTGTGGGTAGTGGCCTTTAAGGGCTATTGATAGTTTAGTTTAGGTTAGGGTTTTTTTATTTTGGGGGGCTTTTTTATTTTAATAGGGCTATTAGATTAGATGTAATTAGTTTAAATTTTTTGTTTATTATTTTCTGTAATTTAGTGGGGTTTTTTTGTACTTTAGCTAATTTAATTGAATGTAGGTAATTGTATTTAATTTAGTTAATTTATTTAATTATAGTGTAGTGTTAGGTTAGGTGTTAGTGTAACTTAGGTTAGGTTTTATTTTACAGGTAAATTTGTCTTTATTTTAACTAGGTAGTTATTAAATAGTTAATAACTATTTAATAACTATTCTACCAAGTTAAAATAAATACAAACTTGCCTGTAAAATAAAAATAAATCCTAGCTAGCTAAAATGTAACTATTAGTTATATTTTAGCTATCTTAGGGTTTATTTATAGGTAAGTATTTAGTTTTAAATAGGAATAATTAAGTTAATGATAGGAATATTTATTTAGATTATTTTTAATTATATTTAAGTTAGGGGGTGTTAGGTTTAGGGTTAGACTTAGTTTTAGGGGTTAATAACTTTAATATAGTGGCGGCGATGTTGGGGGGGCAGATTAGGGGTTAATAAATATAATGTAGGTGTCAGCAATGTTGGGGGCAGCAGAGTAGGGGTTCATAAGTATAATGTAAGTGGCGGCGGTGTCCGGAGCGGCAGATTAGGGGTTAATAATATAATGTAGGTGTCAGCGATGTCGGGCGCGGCAGATTAAGGGTTAATAATATAATGTAGGTTTTGCCGATGTCGGGGGTGGAAGATTAGGGTTAATAAGTGTAAGATTAAGGGTGTTTTGACTCTGGGTTCATGTTAGGGTGTTAGGTGTAGACATACATTTTATTTCCCCATGGGGCTGCGTTAGTGAGTTTTACACTGTTTTTAGCAGGTGTTAGGCTTTTACACCAGCTCACAGCTGACTTAAGCATCGCTGGTATTGGAGTGCGGTAATGAGCATAATTTTGCTCAATGCTCACTTCTTGTCTTTTAACGACGGGTCTCTGAAAACCCAGCGCTACAGGTAAGTGAGCGGTGAGTGAAAACTGCTCATTAGCACCGCACAGCCTCTAACGCAAAACTCTAATCTAGGTGTTCCTTTCTTATTTATTAGTATTAATGGTAGTAACAGTAGTATTTTCTATGAATAATCATAATAATAATAACTATGACACAATTTCATTGATATAGGAGTGTGGGTCTCCTGGTGGTCATTGTAAAATAGCACTGACTGCTTTATTAAAGGACCACTCAATAAAGTATAATTGCATAATTATCAAGTACATAATAAAAATACAATGCAATAACACCTACTCTGAAGGCTCGCCAGAAACACGGGACTTCAAGCTCTAGACGGAGCCCCATAGTGTTTGGAACATGTGCAAACTTTTGAGCTTACCAAGGTATGCTGTTAAATCAGGGCTCAACAAACCCTGGAGCCAGGTAGACACAGACTCTTAAGAGTTTACCTCTGGCTCCTAACTTTTTGGGTTATTCTCCCTATATCTGTATATAAATACCACAGTCTGGCTCCTAAAAGTATGCCTGGCTCATAAATATTTTTAATAGCTCCTAAATTTTAAACAGATTTGTTGACTATCCTGTCTTAAACTAAGGATACCAAGTGAACAAAGTAAATTTGATAATAGAAGTAGAGCTGTGCTATAACGTCTAATATTAACTTTCATGTTGCTTTAATGAAACAGTTGAGAGAATTGCAGGTACAAAGCATTTAAAGGGACCTAAAACACATTTTTTGTTCATGATTTAGAAATAGCATGCCATTTTAAACAACTTTCCATTTACTTCCATTATCTAATTTACTTCATTCTCTTGGTATAATTTCTTGGTAGCAGCAAATAGATGCCTCATGTGATTGGCTCACCCATGTGCATTGCTATTTCTTCAAGAAAGGATATCTGAAGGAATGACGCAAATTAGATAATAGAAGTAAATTGGTCTGTTGTTTAAAATTGTATTCTGTATCTGAATCATGAAAGAAAAATGTTGGGTTTCATGTATTTTTAAATGTGCTGAAATTATAACAGCCTCTGTTATTTCACTGTTACGATAAAATAATGGGTATTTTTGTATGTAAATACAGTGCTATATGAATTCTGAAAGTGTTGCTTGTTATACGAGTGCAAATATATGTATCTTTCTTCCTTCATTTGACATTGATATTCATTTTTTATAAACTTGCTTGGTTCTATCACTCACAGATAGTTACCCCCCCTCCCCCCCAGGGCAGTTACTTAAATATTTTAGTGGTCCCCGCAAGATTTGATCATTTGTTGTGCGCAGTAGAGGTCCTGGAACAATAGATGCAGATACTAATTAAACAGCACTGAAGCAAAAGGAGAAAAACGAATAGGTGGCTGCTTGACCTCTGCTTATTCTTCAAATGTATGTTTTGCTTGGCTAAATATCTTCAACTTTTCAAACAACCTTGTTAATAAAGGAAAATTAATGGAGATGCAAACATTCTCAAATACTCCTTTAAGCATCTGCTGAGAAACAAAATGAGCTGATATGTAGCCCACTCTGTTTATACATAGATGCAGTGAAGCCTGGGTTCCCGGCCGAACAAGCCTCCCTCTCACACGCGCTGTCCTGCCAAGCTTTGCGTTTCTAAACACAACAGATGAAGTGTAGGCAGTGACACTTGATGCACCCCTCCCATACACAAACCGCCCTGCCAGACCTTTCATCATTATTGTCATTGTTTATTTATGAGGAACCAACGCACAGAGTTGAATTAACTGATGCAGCACTGGTAACTATAAAAAAAGCATCCATTATACATTTATCAAATAAATACTAGAGCCAGACAATTCTATCATTATTAGAGGTGTGCACAGGCAAAAAAAATTGGTTCAGATGAATCTTTGATAATAAATTTAAAAAAACCCTCATTTTTCAAATATTCGTTGCCCGTGCTATTTGGAATTAGTTTAGTTACAATTAAAACAAATACTGAATATTCATGAAAGCAATATCACGTCTGCCCTAACTTGCGCGCATATGACAAGTAAACACATTCGCTTGAGCGCAAACAAAATTAGAGCACATCGAGTTTGTGGGAGGGGAAATCTAGTGTAAAGTGTAAGAGTTAAAAAAAAAAGTACCAAACACAACATTTATGTATTAAAATAAAGTGTTGCACTTGTATATATGCTAAATGATAAAATGTATTTATATAAATATTAATCATTTTTTATAAGGGTTAAAATGTATATGATATATGACAAGGTATTTGAATGGAAAGGCTATATTGTATATATATATATATATATATATATATATATATATATATATATATATATATATATATCATTCAAAAAAGAGCACTCTCACCACAACAGCAAACGCCAGGGTGCCAACGGTTGAATATAATAGATAAGAGGCGGCACTCTCTGGTCTTTCCAATGTGTACTTTAATATTGTATGTGTTTTACTGTGTATTTACGGTAAATATTTTACATTCCAATCTTCTCTACAGAGTAGAGATATTCTTATTCTATGTGAAGAATATTGGAATGTAAAATATTTATAACTACCTTCTGGTTAAGCGCTGTAGGTTTAACAAGGTGTTGGGTTAGCGCACAAGAAATAAGTGTTTGTTTTTTTCTATAGTGCACACCATTAAAGTGTAAGGGGAGAAGTTAGCTACGGTCTCGATATCTGAAGTCCTGTAGCTAGAGCGCATCAGGTTTTGCTTGAGCACAAACATTTTACTTTCATCTTGTAATATGAGCGATAACCCACCTGCTAAAAGTTTACTTCCAGCTGTGTTTGTGCATGAGAAATAGCACACCACTTGTGATTTAGCACTTTGTGTTCTATTCACAAAGGTCTGACTTAAGTTGGCTTCAAGGGACATGATTCAGATAGAATATGCATTTTTAAGACTTCCATTATCAAACCTTTGTGCACAGTATTTTTATATGCACATTTGCATCAGCTCCTACTGAGTAAAGTCAAGAGTTCACAGTGTAAACATATATGAGACATTGATTGGCTGATGTCACATGATACAGAGGGCTGGGAAATTGGAGTCAATTTTAAAATTTGTCAGAACAAAAATCTACTGCTCATTTAAAATTGAAAGTGATATTAATTTGTCTTGTTATTATGCACTTGTTGATTATGTGATTCTATTAAATGGACATTAAAGTTACATTTTGCTATACAAAAAGGCAACTTGATAGTATCAGTCTTTAAAGTTAGACCAGATAGTTAAAGGGACAGTCAAGTCAAAACTTTCAAATAGAGCACATCATTTTAAAGGGATATAAAACAGTGCTGCTTCAGTCAAATCAAATATTCTAAATCAAAGTAAAACTAAAGAGAAACAGATTGTGTAAAAAAAAGCAAACAACTTGTTTTCTTGCATAATGAGCACTTAGAAATTCTCAGTGTAGCCCTGCCCCAGTGTAATATGGGAGCTGACATCTTTGAAACTTAGGTTACATTCTGACTGATCTAGGGATGAGCAAGTCTGACTTAATGTTGTCTAAACTATTCACCTAGTCTAGAAGTTTTATGACATCAGGATAAGATAAACCTTCCTGCAGAGGCCCCTCCTCCTTGTAAGGCTGTGACAGGAAGTAAGGGACACAAATGTAGGGTAGGGGAAAAACATAAATAAAGCTAAAATCCATTTAAACAGATGAATAATACATATTGCAATTATTTTTAAAATTTTCATTATTATTATTATCAGGTATTTGTAGAGCACCAACAGATTCTGCAGCGCTATAAACATAGGTTGTATACAAGGTAGCAATTATAGGGATCAAATGGGTAAAGGGCCCTGCCAAGAGTTGCACTGTTGTAGACGGCTCTTATGAAGATGGTCTACAAACAGTTGGGCTCATATGCTTACATTCTAAGGGGTTCAAGGGGAAAGCATTTGAGTTAGGAAAGGTTAGTGTAGGTTGTATGCATCCCTGAATAGTATTTAGGGAGCGCTTGAAGCTGTTAAAACTAGGGGACAGTCTTGTGGAGTGAGGCAGGGAGTGCCAGAAGATGGGAGTCAGTCTGGAGAACTCCTGCAAACGGGAATGTGAGGAAGTAACAAGAGAGGAGGAGAGTAGGAGGAGAGTAGGAGATTGTGAGCAGAGTGAAGAGGACGGGAGGGAGAGTATCTAGAGACAAGGTTTGAAATGTAGAGGGGGGAGCAATGCAGATGAGGGCTTTGTATGTCAGAGTGAGAATTTTGTGTTTAATCCTGGAGGCAAGAGGAAGCCAGTGAAGGGATTGTCACAGAGGTGCAGCAGATGAAGAGCGATGTGTAAGAAAGATGAACCTGGCAGTCTGGCAGAGGCATTCATTATAGATTGTAAAGGAGCTAGGTGGCAGCTAGCGAGACCAGAGTGGGCAGTAAAAGAGCTAAATGCCCTTTTAAGGGCAATGCTCATACAAAAGCCCCTTTAGGGGCAATGTGTAGTTTAGGATTTTTTAGTGTTAAGTTTTTTTATTTTGGGGGATTTTTACTGTTAGGGGGAACATAGTTTTTTTTCAAGGTAAAAGAGCTGTTTAACTTAGGGCAATGCTCTACAAAAGGTCCTTTTAAGGGCTACTGGTAGTTTAGTAATAGATTAGGGGGGGTATTTGGGGGTGGGGGGCTTTTTTCCCATAGGGATTAGGTTTAGTTTTTTTATTTTTAATAATTTTGTTTATTATTTTATGAAAGGTTAGACTTTTTTATTTTATGTAATTTTACCTTAAATTAAACTTAGTTTTTTTATTTTTAAAGTAATGTTAGTTTTTATTTTAATTGTAATTTAGAATTATTTTAATTTATGTAATGGGGTTAATTTAGGGGGTGTTTGGTTAGGGGGCTTAGTGATTAGTTATTTGCAGAAATCTACATGCTGCAGACATCTACATGCTATGGATCCACTCCAATTTTCAAAAATCATTCAAGATCTCCTCCCTCACACTTCCACTATAACCTGCTCTGATCTCGCTACAGCCCACTATGACAAAACTCGCTCCTCTTCATTAGACACACTTGTCCCTCCCCAACTGCGCAAAACATCACGCCTTCAGTTACAGCCCTGGCACGCTCAGCAAACACACTATTTGAAAAAATGCTCCTGTACTGCTAAGCGTGTCTGGAGGAAAACTCACTCTGAACCTGATTTCATACACTATGGGGTCAATTTATCATGCTCCGTACAGAGCTTGATGCCCCAAGTTTCTGGCGAGCCTGAAGGCTCTAAAGACCGCTGCTCCATAACCTGTCCACTTGCTCTGAGGCGGCAGACAGAAATCAACCCGATCGAATACGATTGTGTTGATTGACACCCCCTGCTAGTGGCCGATTAGCCGCAAATCTGCAGGGGGCGGCATTGCACCAGCAGTTCAAAAGAACTGCTGTTGCAATGATAAATGCCAACAGCTTATGCTGTCGCCATTTATCGATGTGCGGCAACCATTATACGCTACATTGTATCATCTCTGTCCGCACTATCATAAATAGAATCCTATAAGTTAATTTTTCATTCATACACTTCTGTCCTTCACTTAGCCAGGCAAACCTACTTCTCTCATATCTACTCTTTCCTCAAACCCTATACGTCTCTTCTCCACCTTTAACTCTCTACCCACCTGCAATACCCCCTGTCTGTCTTTAGTGCTCAAGACCTGGTAGTCTACTTTTTAAACAAAGCACATACTATCCGAAGCAACATCCCAACACCAACCTGCAATTTCCCAACAACAGACCTCTGCATCTTCCATCCAGCCACTGAGAATTAAGTTTCTTCCTTACTATCTTACTCACGCCTCACTACCTGCCCGGTCGACCCTATCCCTTCCCATCTAATACGTTCCCTGTCTTCCACCCTCACTCCTGCTCTTACATCTTCAACCTATCTCTCTCTACCGGCTCATTCCCATCTTCTCCCATACTCAAAAAATCCTCCCTTGACCCTAATTCTCCTGAAAGCTACCACCCCATATCACTGCTTCCACTAACATCAAATCTCCCTGAAAAATGAGTTTACAATCGCCTTACTCACTTCCTGTCCACTAACTCCTTGCTTGACCCCCTGCAATCTGGATTCCACACCAAACACTCAACTGAGACTGCCCTTACCAAGGTTACTTATGATCTTCTCTCTGCTCAAAATATTGGCCACTACGCTATACTCATCTTACTTGACCTCTCAGCTGCCTTCGACACAGTTGACCACCCCCTCCTCCTACAGACCCTTAGCTATTTTGGCCTCTGTGACACTGCTCTTTCCTGGATTCACTCCTATCTTTCTCACAGGTCTTTTTCTGTGTAATTTGCCGGCAACTCCTCCTCTCCATTGCCTCTGTCTGTTGGAGTACCTTAAGGATCTTTTCTGGGTTCTCTACGCTTCTCCATTTATACTTCTTCACTGAGTAGAATTATCTACTGTTATGACTTCAAATATCACCTCTATGCTGATGACACACAGATCTACCTCTACATCCCTGCTCTCTCACCCTCTGTCCTTTCTCATGTCAGCGACTGCTTATCTGTTATTTCTTCCTGAATAACCTCTCACCACCTAAAGATTAACATGTCCAAGACTGAGCTCCTTCTTATCTCCCCCTCAAGCTCTATGCCAACTTCTGACTTCTCTATCCCTGTTGACGGCATCACCATTCCCCCATCACCCCAAGTTCGCTGCCTCAGAGTTACACTTGACTCAAAACTATCCTTAATCCCCCATATCCAATCGCTTTCTACATCCTGCCCCAACCATCTACGCAATATTTTCAAGATTTGCCCTTTTCTGAGCGCTAACACCACAAAGCAAATAATCCACTCCCTTGTTATTTCCCGACTTGACTACTGCAATAACCTACTTACTGGCCTTCCACTTTCCCGCCTCTCCCCCTTCAATCCATCCTTAATGCCTCTGCCAGGCTGATCTACCTTTCCCGTTGCTCTGTATCTGCACCGCTCTGTGAGTCCCTTCATTGGCTCCCTTTTCACAGCAGAATTAAATTCAAAATTCTCACCCTTACATACAAAACTCTCACCAATGCCACTCCCCTCTAATTATCCTCTCTAATAAACAAGTATACTCCAGCCTGCCACTGAGATCCAACAATGATCTGCTCCTTGCATCCACGACTATCACCTCTTCTCATGCTAGACTGCAGGACTTCTGTTGTGCAGCACCTATCCTCTGGGACACTCTCCCTCGTGCTGTCAGGCTTTGCCCTAATCTTTCTTCCTTTAAATACTCCCTAAAGATCTGTTCAGGGAACCCTACCACCCAACTAAATAATAAATTAATTTTACTTACCTAACATTTTCCTCATCTAACTCTGCATTAACATCTTTCTCAATCTTGCAGTCCTCACCATTTGTTTCCCAACCTCCTACCCTTCTAGATTGTAAGTTCCCACTGGAATAGGGCCCTCAATACTTCCTGTATGTGTTTGTAAATTGTGTCCTGTCTCTTACAAGTTTTATATCATTGTTTTATTTAAATGAATTGTATTCATGGACAGCGCTGTGGAATATGTTGGGGCTTCATAAATAAAGTATAACAATAATAATGATTTGCGTTGTGGGGTTTGGCGGTTTAGGGGTTAATAGATTTATTAGGTTAAGTGCAATGTGGGTTATTGGTAGTTTAGGGGTTAATAGATTTATTAGGTTAATTGCGATGTGGGTTATTGGTGGATAAGGGTTAATAGTTTTAATAGCTAGAAGGGGGTGAGAGAAAGCGCAAACAGAGATAAGATAGTAGGTGAAAATAAGCACATAGGTAAAGTTGTATCCTTTGAGCAGGGTCCAATGAAGAAAACAGCTTCTGTGGTTATAAGGTTTTTATTAATATTACTATCTTATCTCTGTTTGCGCTTTCTCTCACCCCCTTCTAGCTATTAAAACTATTAACTCCTAATCCGCCAATAACCCACATCGCAATTAACCTAATAAATCTATTAACCCCAAAACTGCCAATAACCCACATTGCAATTAACCTAGAGGAGCAGCAGCTGCAGAATATAACGGGAATATTTTCTACATTTGCTGAAAAACAAGAACATCTCTGGAGAAACCTTGGGGATTTCAGAAACCTGACGGTACCACAACAAGTGTTTTACAATACAGATTGACTTTTATTTATTACTTTTCATATTCATGTGGTAAATGAGGTAAATGTAAATTGTTTTATATTTTAGAACTTTGATTTATTTCTTATCTCTAATATCATTGTATTTTTATTAGAATTGGTATTATTATTTAATTTTTTTTGAAAGAACATTTTTATTGAGAGTTTGGTTCAGGTATACATCAATACTTTACCAAGAAATAACATAATATATAAAGTACAAACGTGCAAACATTGGTACAAATAACAGTCTTGGTTGGTTTATATGGTAGAACCAAATATCTCAATGATTCTTTGTATCCAATAACAATTGAAAACTTTAAAAGATAAGGTGAGAGGATATACAGAATAAATATCTGGTGAATAGTTGCGTCTATAGCTGATGATAGGGGGGGTGTGGGGAGAGGGTAGGGAACAGCAAGTGGGGTGGGGGGAGAGGCAGGGAGGAAGAAAAAAAAAGGGGGGGTTAGGAAGAAAGAAGTGGACAGACGAAGAGGGGATGTTATGATGGGGAAGCTCATTTTAGTCTGAGAAGGTTTCCATCCAGGGGTACCAAACCTCATAATAGAAGGCAGTTTTGTCTAAGGATCTATAGGAGTTTAGTTCCATCTGTTTGATGTAATGCACAATAGAGAGGACCTGTGATATAAGAGGAGGGTCCTCTTTTTTCCATGAACCGGCGATAGCCATTTTTGTAGCCATGAGAAGATAAATTGAAAAGGCTTCCTTCCCTTTCATTAAATCTGAAAAATGTATATGAAGTAGAGCAATCTCTGGTTTGAAAGGTAGGTCAATATGTAGTAAATTGAAAGTACGGAAGAGCCATCTCCAAAGAGGGTGTATCTTAGGACAAGACCACCAAATATGTAGTGGGGTCCCTATCTGCCCACAACCTCGCCAGCATCTGGGGGAGTGGGTACCATGTATTCTATTCAAGGTGAGGGGTACTAAATGCCATCGCACAAGGATCCCAGAGAGTGGCACAGTGAAGGACTTTTTTAGTTATGAGTATTCGCGTATGCCACGTGCTGGTGTCAGCCGTGAAACCTATCTCTTTCTCCCAGGCCTTATGTTGAGAAATTTTATGGAGAGTGGTAGGTTCAAGGATGAGGTTATAATGGAAAGATAAAGTGTGTTTAAAGCTGTGTCCCTGAAGCCACTTTGTCACCCATATTGAGAGAGATCTCAAATTTTGTCTAGGGAAACCCCAGGATTTTAGCCAAGAGCTTAATCCAAAAGCTTTAAAACGTAAAGAGGTAGGTAGGTATATTGTATTTCAAGCAGAATTGTGAGTGTGTGAGCCAGTGACCTTGGTCATAGAAGTCTGAAACTCGGGTAGGTTGTAGGTTTTGCCAGGGCTTAATATGAGAGTCTGGTAGGCAATAGAGGGCTCCGGTTATAGTGAGGGCAGGGGAGGGGTGGGGTTCTAGATCTGGGTTATGTCTGATGTGGTCCCAAAATTTTAGGGCATCTAGTATGGTTGGCAGTAAGTTATCTAATTTTTCCCTGTAGTGGGTGGGGATCCATGGTAAGTCAGGCAGTGAGAGTCCTGGAAATAGGGTAGTCGATTCAGTATCGACCCAACGAGGGCAATCAGCTGTGCATGACAATCTGAGTATGTGTGACTATCTGGCTGCAGTGTAATATAGAATAACATTAGGTAGAGCTAAGCCCCCGTGCACAGCCCGTTTGTTATGAGGCTCTGTAGTCTATTTAGTTGGGATCTGGGAATGTTATATGGTATGCACCTAAATAGATAAGTGAGTTTGGGAATGAAAGACATTTTTATAGCTGCTATTCTCCCCTTCCAGGAAATTTCTTTGAATTCCCAAGTGAGAAGAAGATTCCGAAACTCTGGGAGTCTATCCATGTAGTTTTTAGTTATTGTAAGTTCCAGATTGTGACTTAAGTATGTGCCTAATACTTTAATTGTGTGAGGATTCCATTGAAAGAGGTACATTTTTTGTAGGAGAAGAAGCTCTTGAGGGGGAATACTTAAGTATAGAGCTTCCGTTTTATTAATGTTCAATTTGTAATAAGATAAGCGGCCAAATTCATTGATAAGCTTGAAAACAGCTGGGAGAGAGGTGGTTGGCGAGGTGAGAAATAGAGTTATGTCATCTGCATACAAACATAGAAACATAGAAACATAGATATTGACGGCAGATAAAAGCCATAGGCCCAGCAAGTCTGCCCGACCTTACCTAACAGTATAAACTTATCTAGTTCGTAGGATAGCCCTATGCTTGTCCCATGCATTTTTAAAGTCCCCCACAGTGTTTGTTGCTACTACCTCTTGAGGAAGTTTATTCCATAAATCAATCACTCTTTCTGTAAAGAAGTGCTTCCTCAAATTACAAAGATATGCAGTGAGACGTTGCTAATTGTGCTCCTGCAATGTGAGGATGAAGCCTAATTGCTTGTGCTAAGGGCTCAATTGTTAGTGCAAAAAGAAGGGGCGAGAGTGGGCAGCCCTGCCTGGTGCCATTGGTGATTTGAAAAATATCGGATCTGAAACCCACTCCTTTTACCCTGGCAGTGGGCATCGTGTAAATAGCCCGAACCGCTCGTATAAAGGTGTCCGGAAGGTTGAAGGCTTCCATCGTTATTATTTAATATTTTATTGGGTACCTTTAGATTTATTTATTTAGAGAGTGCAGCGCTGCTTTTGTTTATTTTTAAACAAAGAGGCAGATATTGTGCATGCATTAGAGGTTTGATTTTATTCTAACAGCGAGCGACGGGTAAAATATACGGCACCGCACTTGTATGTGGCGCCGTATATGCGATCGAGTGTAGTGTAAGGTCGGGTTACCATAGTAACCGCCCCCTGGATGAAGACCTCTTGCTGCGTGGATGAGGATTGATGTCCGGGACTTCAGAAACTGTGAGTGGATCTTCGGGGGTTAGTGTTAAGGTTTTTTTAAAATAAATTGGGTAGGTTTTTCTTTTTAGATTAGGGTTTTGAGCTTTAGGTTAAAGAGATGAATGCACTTTTCAAGGCAATGTAAAAGAGCTGAATGCCCTTTTAAGGGCAATGCCCATACAAATGCCCTTTTCAGAGAAATGAGTAGCTTAGGTTTTTGTTAGAGTTAGGTTTTTTATTTTGAGTGGTGGGTTTTACTGTTGTGGGGTCTTTGTATTTTTTCAAAGGTAAAAGAGCTGATTTGCTTAGGGCAATGCCCTACAAAAGGCCCTTTTAAGGGCTATTGGTAGTTTATTGTAGGCTAGGGTTTTTTTTATTTTGGGGGATCTTTTTTTTATAGGGCTATTAGATTAGGTGTAATTGTTTTTATTTTTGATAATTTTGTTTGTTATTTTTCGTAATTTAGTATTTTTTTAATTTTAGACTTACATTTTTTTAGTAGTGTTAGTTTTTTTTTAATGTGTAATATAGTTTTTTTAATTGGTAGTTATTTTAACTTTAGTATAATTTTTATGTTAGGTTAATTTATAGTTTAAACTTAGTTGTTTTTTTTTATTTCACAGGTAAGATTTTATTTATTTTAAGATAGGGATATTGTAATTTTAATCTAAAGTTAGGGGGTTGTTAGGTTTAGGGGTTAATTGTTTAATTATTTTTTTTGCGATGTGTGGGGCTGGTGGTTTAGGGGTTAATAGGTTTATTTAGTGACGGTGATATGGGAGGCCAGAGGTTTAGGGGTTAATACATTTATTATAGTGGCAGTGTTGTCGGGGAGCGGTGGAATAGAGGTTAATAACTTTTATTAGTGGCGGAAATGTCGGGGAGCGGCGGAATAGGGGTTAATAACTTTTATTAGTGGCGGCGATGTCGGGGAGCGGCGGAATAGGGGTTAATAACTTTTATTAGTGGCGGCGATGTGGGGGAGCGGCGGAATAGAGGTTAATAACTTTAATTTGTGGTGGCGATGTAGGGAGAGGCAGATTAAGGGTTAATAACTTTATGTCAGTATCGGTGATGTTGGGGACGGCAGATTAGGGGTGTTTAGACTAGGGGTTTATGTTAGTGTGTTAGGTTTAAATGTAACTTTTTTTTCCCCATAGACATCAATGGGGTTGTGTTATAGCAATCGCCATTCCGCACTTCATGTGTTAGTTTTTTTATCTAACACCTTCTCCCCATTGATGTCTATGGGGGAAAGCGTGCACGGACACGTCAAAGCAGCCCTTGGATTTTGTGCGGTATGGAGCTTATCGCCACCATTTCGCACGCACAAAGAGGCTTTTCAGAAACTCGGAATGGCAGCGATATGGAGGGTGAAATAACGCAACTTTTGTTCATTTTGCACCCTCTATAGTGAAAAAACTTGTAATCTAGGCGATAGATAATTTTATTAGTGTAAAAGTGTTTACTATTATTTTTTAACTACTTATTAGAGCAGGTAACATTTATATGGTGATGTTGCTTCTTAATGTCATTCAGTATGAGGGGATCTTGTTCCATTCCATGTTCCATTCCATTCAAAAGCTTTTTGGGGTACTTGGTAATAATTTAAGTGTTGTCTGAGGGGTTATCAAGTTCACTAAGCTGTGGAATTCAGTAAGTGAACGATGGCAGTGTAAGTGTGTTTTTCAATATCAAAAATGCAGATTGTTATTGGCTAACAGGACTATTACATGTTACATATAGGACAATTTTTCAAAAAAACAATAATGAAAAAACAGCTGACAATAATGAAAATGTCTGATTGTGACTGACATAAAAGGACACATCTGAAGTTACTGAGATGCAATAATAAATGATAGCTATTGATCAACCTTTGAGTTTGGTTTTGCTAGATGGGTTAACAAAAGCATCAACTTGAAGCTGATTTGTGAGATCCAGCTTGCTTTATGACTTCATGTCATATACTCTTTATACTGTATATCGACTTGCAGCATTTACGCTTCATGTAAATTACTTCAACAAGCTTTCGGCTATATTACGAGTTGAGTGTTAGGCTTAAAAAGCAGCGTTGGCCGGTCCTAACGCTGCTTTTTAATGCCCGCTGGTATAACGAGTCTTGCAGGTACAGGTGTACCGCTCACTTTTTTGGCCAAACTTGGAAATACCGCAAATCCACTTACGTAAATTGTGTATCCTCTTTTTTCAATGGGATTTGCCTAACGCCGGTATTACGAGTCTGCCAAAAATTGAGCGGTACACCATCTCCTGTCAAGACTGGTACCGCATTTAAAGTCAGTAGTTAAGAGTGCTAAAAAGTACACTAACACCCATAAACTACCTATTAACCCCTAAACCGAGGCCCTCCCACATCGCAAACACTAAAAAAAAAAAAAAAAAAACCCTAATCTGCCGAATCGGACATCGCCGCCACTATAATAAATATATTAACCCCTAAACTGCCGCACTCCCGCCTCGCAAACATTAGTTAAATATTATTAACCCCTAATCTGCCGGCCCTAACATCACCGCCACCTACCTACATTTATTAAACCCTAATCTGCCATCCCCCAACCTTGCCGCCACTATATTAAAGTTATTAACCGCTAAACCTAAGTCTAACCCTAAACCTAACACCCCCTAACTTAAATATAATTAAAATAAATTAAAATAAATATTCCTATCATTAACTAAATTATTCCTATTTAAAACTAAATACTTACCTATAAAATAAACCCTAAGATAGCTACAATATAACTAATAGTTACATTGTAGCTAGCTTAGGTTTTATTTTTATTTTACAGGCAAGTTTGTATTTATTTTAACTAGGTAGAATAGTTACTAAATAGTTATTAACTATTTAATAAATACCTAGCTAAAATAAATACAAATTTACCTGTAAAATAAAACATAACCTAAGTTACATTAACATCTAACACTACACTATAATTAAATGAATTCCCTAAATTAAATACAATTAAATACAATTAAATAAAGTTAGCTAAACTACAAAAAAAAACCCCCACTAAATTACAGAAAATAATAAACAAATTGCAAGTTTTTTAAACTAATTACACCTTCAGTGGGGCAAAAAAAGTATTTTGTCAGCCACCAATTGTGCAAGTTCTCCCACATAAGAAGATGAGAGAGGCCTGTAATTTTCATCATAGGTATACCTCAACTATGAGAGACAAAATGTGGAAACAAATCCAGACAATCACATTGTCTGATTTGGAAAGAATTTATTTGCAAATTATGGTGGAAAATAAGTATTTGGTCAATATCAAAAGTTCATCTCAATACTTTGTTATATATCCTTTGTTGGCAATAACAGAGGTCAAATGTTTTCTGTAAGTCTTCACAAGGTTGTCACACACTGTTGCTGGTGGTATGTTGGCCCATTCCTGCATGCAGATGTCCTCTAGAGCAGTTATGTTTTTGGGCTGTCACTGGGCAACACAGACTTTCAACTCCCTCCAAAGGTTTTCTATGGGGTTGAAATCTGGAGACTGGCTAGGCCACTCCAGGACCTTGAAATGCTTCTTACGAAGCCACTCCTTCATTGCCCGGGCCGTGTGTTTGGGATCATTGTCTTGCTGAAAGACCCAGCCACCTTTCATCTTCAATGCCCTTGCTGATGGAAGAAGGTTTGCACTCAAAATCTCATGATACATGGCCTCATGCATTCTTTCATGTACACGGATCAGTCGTCCTGTTCCCTTTGCAGAGAAACAGCCCAAAAGCATGATATTGCCACCCCCATGCTTCACAGTAGGTATGGTGTTCTTTGGTTGAAACTCAGCATTCTCTCTCCTCCAAACTCAACAAGTTGTGTTTCTACCAAACAGTTCTACTTTGGTTTCATCTGACCATATGACATTCTCCCAATCCGCTTCTGGATCATCCAAATGCTCTCTAGCATACTTCAGATGGGCCCAGACAAGTACTTGCTTAAGCAGGGGGACACATCTGGCACTGCATGATATCTGAGTCCCTGGCGGCGTAGTATGTTACTGATGGTAGCCTTTGTTGCGTTGGTCCCAGCTCTCTGCAGGTCATTCACTAGCCCCCCCCCGTGTGGTTCTGGGATGTTTGCTCACTGTTCTTGTGATCATTTTGACCCCACGGGGTGAGATCTTGCGTGGAGCCCCAGATCGAGGGAGATTATCAGTGGTCTTGTATGTCTTCCATTTTCTAATTATTGCTCCCACAGTTGATTTCTTCACACCAAGCTGCTTGCCTATTGTAGATTCAGTCTTCCCAATCTGGTGCAGGTCTACAATTTTGCTTCTGGTGTCCTTCGACAGCTCTTTTGGTCTTCACCATAGTGGAGTTTGGAGTGTGACTGTTTGAGGTTGTGGACAGGAGTATTTTATACTGATAACAAGTTCAAACAGGTGCCATTAATACAGCTAATGAGTGGAGGACATAGGAGCCTCTTAAAGAAGAAGATACAGGTCTGTGAGAGCTATAAATCTTGCTTGTTTGTAGGTGACCAAATACTTATTTTCCACCATAACATGCAAATAAATTCTTTCCAAATCAGACAATGTGATTGTCTGGATTTGTTTCTACATTTTGTCTCTCATAGTTGAGGTAAATACTTTTTTGCCCCACTGTAATCTAATCCCCCTAACAAAATAAAAAAGACCCCCCAAAATAAAAAAGCCCTACTCTACACTAAATTACAAATAGTCCTTAAAAGGGCCTTTTGCAGGGCATTGCCCCAAAGTAATCAGCTATTTTACCTGTGAAAAATTACAAATCCCCTCCAACATTAAAACCCACCAACCACACAACCAACCCTACTCTAAAAGCCACCCAATACCCCCTTAAAAAAAACCTAACACTAACCCCTTGAATATCAGCTTACCGGGAGAAGTCTTCATCCAACCTGGTCGAAGTCCTCAACGAAGCCGGGAGAAGTCTTCATCCAAGCTGGGCAAAGTGGTCCTCCAGACGGGCAGAAGTCTTCATCCAGACGGCATCTTGTATCTTCACCCATCCGGCGCGGAGCGAGTCTATCTTCAAGACATCCGACGCGGAGCATCCTCTTCATCCGACGGCTAACACTGAATGAAGGTTCCTTTAAATGACATCATCCAATATGGTGTCCCTTCAATTCCGATTGGCTGATACAATTCTATCAGCCAATTGGAATTAATAATAAATTCAATCGTATTGGCTGATCCAATCAGCCAATAGGATTGAGCATGCATTCTATTGGCTGTTCCAATCAGCCAATAGAATGCCAGCTCAATCCTATTGGCTGATTGCATCAGCCATTAGGATTTTTTCTACATTTAGTCTGATTGGCTGATAGAATTCTATCAGCCAATCGGAATTGAAGGGACACCATCTTGGATGATGTCATTTAAAGGAACCTTTATTCAGCTTTAGTCATCGTCAGAAGAGGATGCTCCATGTCGGATGTCTCGAAGATGGACCCACTCCGCGCCGGATGGATGAAGATAGAAGATGCCATTTGGATGAAGACTTCTGCCCCTCTGGAGGACCACTTCTGCCGATTTCAATGAAGACTTCTCCCGGCTTCGTTGAGGACTTCGGCCAGGTTGGACCTTTGAAAGCGGTGGAAGTGATCCTGATCACTTTCAGCCACTTTAATTTTATTGCAGTGATGCCTCGATATTGAGGCATCCTGCAATAACTGTTTTTAGACATCCGATGCAAAGAGAGCCACTCTGTGGCCGTTATTGTTGGTGGGTGGGAGCTCATCCAGGGAGGTGGTTGGGCAGTCATTGGTGGAGGAGGGATCTTGTGCGGGTGCGCGCGTGCGCATGCACGGGGACGCGTGTGCATCTGACATCTGTGCAAATAGCAAAAATATGCTGTAGATCTGAGGGTGGGAGAGAGGACTGGGGAGGGTGGTATTTTAAAATTAAGTGATCTGGGAGAGGGTGGGGGGTTGGATGTTGAGGGGGGGCAGCTTCACTACAGAAATAAAGAAAAATATTTAATAAAATAATAATAATTAAAAAAAATATATATTGTTATTGCAAACTGGGTACTGGCAGACAGCTGCCAGTACCCAATATGGTGCAAAATAAGGCAGGGGGGGTTAAAGAGCTGTTTGGGGGGGATCAGGGAGGTTGGGGGCTAAGGGGGGGGGTCCTACACAGCAGAAGAATTTATTTTATTTTTTTTAAAAAAACTAACCCCCCAAAAAAACTTTTATTTTAGTACTGGCAGACTTTCTGCCAGAACTTAAGATGGCGGGGACAATTGTGGGGTGGGGGAGTGAAGGGAGCTGTTTGGGAGGGATCAGGGGGTGGGATATGTCAGGTGGGAGGCTGATCTCTACACTAAAGCTAAAATTAACCCTTCAAGCTCCCTACAAGCTACCTAGTTAACCCCTAGTTCACTGCTAGACATAATATACGTGTAATGCGCAGAGGCATTTAGTGACCTTCTAACTACCAAAAATCAACGCCAAAGCCATATATGTCTGCTATTTCTGAACAAAGGGGATCCCAGAGAAGCATTTACAACAATTTGTACCATAATTGCACAAGCTGTTTGTAAATAATTTCACCTAAAATTGTGAAAAATTACAAGTTTTTTTTTAATTTGATCGCATTTGGCGGTGAAATGGTGTCATGAAATATACCAGCATGGGCCTAGATCAATACTTGGGGTTGTCTACTACATTACACTAAAGCTAAAATTAACCCTACAAGCTCCCTACATGCTCCCTAATTAACCCCTTCACTGCTGCACATAATAAACATGTGGTGCGCAGTGGCATTTAGCGGCCTTCTAATTACCAAAAAGCACTGCCAAAGCCATATATGTCTGCTATTTCTGAACAAAAGGGATCCCAGAGAAGCATTTACAACCATCTGTGCCATAATTGCCATCATTGCACAAGCTGTTTGTAAATAATTTCAGTGAGAAACCTAAAATTGTGAATAATTTTAAGTTTTTTTTTAATTTGATCGCATTTGGCGGTGAAATGGTGGCATGAAATATACCAAAATGGGCCTAGATCAATACTTTGGGATGTCTTCTAAAAAAATATATACATGTCAAGGGATTTTCAGGGATTCCTGACAGATATCAGTGTCCCAATGTAACTAGCACTAATTTTGAAAAAAAAGTGGTTTGGAAATAGCAAAGTGCTACTTGTATTTATTTCCCTATAACTTGCAAAAAAAAAAGAACATGTTAACATTGGGTATTTCTAAACTCAGAACAAAATTTAGAAACTATTTAGCATGGGTGTTTTTTGGTGGTTGTAGATGTGCAACAGATTTTGGGGGTCAAAGTTTGAAAAAAAAACATTTTTTTTCCATTTTTTCCTCATATTTTATAAAAAAAAATATAGTAAATTATAAGATATGATAAAAATAATGGTACCTTTAGAAAGTCCATTTAATGGCGAGAAAAACGGTATATAATATGTGTGGGTACAGTAAATGAGTAAGGTGAAAATTACAGCTAAACACAAACACAGCAGAAATGTAAAAATAGCCTTGGTCCCAAACGGTCAACAAATGGAAAAGTGCTCTGGTCACTAAGAGGTTAAGGGCTATTTGTAATTTAGTGTAGGGTAGGGCTTTTTTATTTTGAGGGGGCTTTTTTGTTTTGTTAGGGGGATTTGATTAGGTGCAATTAGT
This sequence comes from Bombina bombina, assembly GCF_027579735.1. Taxonomy (NCBI): domain Eukaryota; kingdom Metazoa; phylum Chordata; class Amphibia; order Anura; family Bombinatoridae; genus Bombina; species Bombina bombina. Next base: position 243,324,940 of record NC_069506.1, read on the forward strand.
TTAAAAATCTTGTAATTTGTTTATTATTTTCTGTAATTTAGTGTTTGTTTTTTGTACTTAAGCTAATTTTATTTAATTGTATTTAATTTAGGGAATTAATTTAATTATAGTGAAGTGTTAGGTGTAATTGTAACTTAGGTTAGGTTTTATTTTACAGGTACTTTTGTATTTATTTTAGCTAGGTAGTTATTAAATAGTTAATAACTATTTAGTAACTATTCTACCTAGTTAAAATAAATACAATCTTGCCTGTAAAATAAAAATAAACCATAAGCTAGCTACAATGTAACTATTAGTTATATTGTAGCTAGCTTAGGGTTTATTTTATAGTTAAGTAGTTTTAAATAGGAATAATTTAGTTAATGATAGGAATATTTATTTTGATTTATTTTAATTATATTTAAGTTAGGGGTTGTTAGGTTTAGGGTTAGACTTAGGTTTAGGGGTTAATAATTTTAATATAGTGGCAGCGACGTTGGGGGTGGCAGATTAGGGGTTAATAAATGTAGGTAGGTGGCAGCGATGTTAGGGCCGGCAGATTAGGGGTTAATATGTTTATTATAGTGGCAGCGAAGTTGGGGGCCGCAGATTAGGGGTTAATAAGTGTAGGTAGGTGGCGGCGACATTGGGGGTGGCAGAGTAGGGGTTAAAAAATATAATGTAGGTGTTGGCGATGTTGGGGGCAGCAGATTAGGGGTTCATAAGTATAATGTAGGTGGCGGTGGTGTCCGGAGCGGCAGATATGGGGTTAATAATTATAATGTAGGTGTCGGCGATGTCGGGGGCGGCAGATTAGGGGTTAATAAGTATAAGATTAGGGGTGTTTAGACTCGGGGTTCCTGTTAGGGTGTTATGAGTAAACATAAAATGTATTTCCCCATAGGAATCAATGGGGCTGTGTTAAGGAGTTTTACGCTGCTTTTTTGCAGGTGTTAGACTTTTTTTCAGCCGGCTCTCCCCGTTGATTCCTATGGGGAAATCGTGCACGAGCACAATACACCAGCTCACCACTAACGTAAGCAGCGCTGGTATTGGAGTGCGGTAATGAAGAAAATTTTGCTCAATGCTCACTTCTTGTCTAGCTTTTTAAAACTCGTAATACCAGTGCTGTCTGTAAGTGAGCGGTGAGCATAAACTGCTCGTTAGCACTACACAGCCTCTAACGTAAAACTCATAATCTAGGTGTTTATTTGTCTTAACAGTGATCAAGTACCATTAAAAATTGTTGTAAGGAGAACTGTACAGAGAGAGAGAATTAAATACAATTATTGCACTACTATTACAATTGTAGTTAACACATTCTGACAAAAAATAAAGTACCAAATTAGTTGCTTTAGTTACTGGATGGATTTACCTGTCCATTTTGCAGTTTAGAGCGATCCTGTACTGTACACTGACTAGTAAATTGGTCTTAAAGCAAGATTAACATTTAACCAGCCATGTATAGATTGAGAGTGAAGACAAATAATTTTGAATAATTTAAAGTCAATTACAAATTGGATTAATAATCTGAGTAGATGCATTAAAGCTAATCAGAATCAATTCCATCTAAAGGCTACAGAAAGGGTCAACTATCCATTTAAAGGGACACAAATCCCCAAAAATGTATTTTATTATTTAGATAGAGCATACAATTTTAAACAACTTGGTCCATCCTAACTCCTCACTGCATCCTCCCTGACTCCTCCTATGGTTTTGCAAAGAAAGAACACATAGGATTACATTACAAGTGGAGCTGTACAACAGTATTCATGCAAACAACTGTTTTGATAGACCTGCTTAATAACCATTGTACTAGTGATTTGTATTTGTATAACATGAAACTGGCAGGTATCTGGTAACCTCACCATGGGAAATATGGTTTACTTTTAGCTCTAGTAACTTGCTCTTAAGTGACAAGACTTTACTTTTAACTTGTAATACAAGCACAAAGAAGCTTGCCGAATACTCAGCAATAGTTATTTCACTTGTGCAAAATTTACTCTAGAAATATCTTGGAAAATGCTGCTACGATTTTATCTAGGCCTATACACTTCATTAATATTCTAAAAAAAAATGTGATTTCTATGGGTCTCTTTATGATTAACCCCTGATATTAATTCTATTAGTATGGTACATCATATGTATCCATAATTCAAGTCTTGCTAAAGCAGGAACATCCTACTTCAGTAAGCAAAAGCATAATCAAATGGTTACTGGCAAAGGGAGTTGTTCATGTAAGAGTAATGGTAAACAATACAGACCATTTGGCATTTTTGGTTACAATTACAGAGTTCACATAGGGGGATAACAATTTGAGAAGCCATTTTACAATGTGCTGGTCATTTCCTGAGATCAACTAACTACACTTTAACCAAAGAGACATTCCACTCCATTATGCCCCAGACTAAGTGGCATATTTATCAAGCTCCGGATGGAGCTTGATGCTCCGCGTTTCTGGCGAGCCTGCAGGCTCACCAGAAACAGCAGTTATGAAGCAGCGGTCACAAAGACCGCTGCTCCATAACCTGTCCGCCTGCTCAGAGCAGGCAGACAGACATCGCCGGAAATCAACCCAATCGAGTACAATCGGGTTGATTGACACCCCCCTGCTGGCGGCCTATTGGCCGTGAGTCTGCAGGGGGCGGCTTTGCACCAGAAGCTCTTGTGAGCTGCTGGTGCAATGCTGATTATGGCGAGCGTATTGCTTGCCGTATTCAGCGAGGTCTGTCGAACCTGTCCGACAGACCTTGATAACTTGGGGCCTTAATGTTGTTTGGAAGAGGATTCATTTATTTTACAGCAGACGCTTAAAGGGATGCTTTAAATGAATCATAATTTTGTAAACAAAAAAAAAGTTTTTCAGAAATTATGACAAACATTCAAAATGACCTCTTCTAGAAAAATATATAAACAAAATATTTTTAAATGTTTCTATAAGGTTCAGTGAGATTGTGAGTAGCTTTTTGTGAGAAACAAAATCTTATAAAAAATACATTAGTTTTTATAAAACCCATATATCAATTTATCCTTAGCTTTTAAAAACCTATACTAAATAGTTCACTGCCGGAAATGTAAATGCATCTTTTCCAGTAGCAGACCAATATTACATTTACATGAAGTTGTGACATAAAAGATAAGGCAAATCAATTTTTCTGCTACTGAAACTCCAATTTTAGCCAGTCATTGGGTGGAAGGTATTTTCATTTTCTAGCCTTGAAATATTTATGCGTTTCAAGAATACTGAATAAATTTGATACATGATTTTATAAGAATTGCTAAGGAGACACTGATATTTTGGACATAAGGTTCATATGCTTTTGTAAGCCACTGTGCGCAGCAAAGATTAGAGTTGTCTTTGGAACCTTAATGGGTCCTTCAATTCCATCTTATCTATCGTCTCTCTTCCAAATTATACATTACTCTTTTGCAGGGTTTCTCAACTCCATATTTCCTGGAAAGGTCAAGGATTGGGATCTCTGTCCTGCTGTCCCTCCTTCCACATTGCCGTTGTAATTGATGTCTGCCCAGTCATACATTGTGCCATACTGACAGTGCCCCTGTTCCATCCTAACTCCTCACCAAGTTCTCCCTGACTCCGCCTATGGTTTTGCAACTCCAATCACCCTGACTCCTGACTACCCCATCACAGTCTTGGATATTAGGTAGGAAATATTTGGAGGTATGCTCTACCTCTAAACATCTGCAACACACAGGGGCCGAATTATCATTGTGTGGGTGAACATGATGCGCTGTAGCGGATCATGTTCGCTGCATATCGATAAATGCCGACAGCATATGCTGTCAGCTTTTATCATTGCACAAGCATTTCTCGTGAAATGCTTGTGCAATACCGCCCTCTGCAGATTCTCGGCCAATCGGCCTCTAGCAGGGGGTGTGAATCAACCTGATCGTATCCGATCAAGTTGATTGCTGTCCACCACCTCAGAGGTGTTAAGGAGCAGCGGTCTTAAGAAGGGTTGCGCAGAAACAGCTGCATATGGCTGCATTTGGGGGTTGATAAATCGGTCCCAAAAAAAAGCTCATCAATTAATTTATTCAATATAAAGTTGAATTTGCATATCAGGATTTAGTTATTTCTGGTACAAATATAATTAATTGTTGGCAGAAGCATGACAACGCATGACATAGAACATAACATATTGACATACGACTAAACCCCTGCAAATGGGAGTGGAGAGAAAAAAGTGAAGCTATTAACACTCTATAAAATACCATATGGATATCACCAGTTGTACATTTTAATGCAATCACATTTTGGGTTTGATATTCTGCATTGAAGTGGAACTTGAGAGACGGGGATTATCTATCTTTAAAGAGTAACCTCTGAATAGTGTACAGTAACCAATGTACAGTATATACTAGTTAAAGAGTTTTGACCAATAGTATTCTATTATCATGCTTCCCTAAATTTTTGTTTTTTATATATATTTTTACTGTTGTCAAAACTTACTATCTTGCTGTTACATTTGTATTTTAATGATGAGATATAGATATGATATTTTTTATTTAATTATTTTTAATGGGCTTATTTTTAGACATATTCTGTATAATATCACATTTAATAATATCCCTAAAGCTTTGTGGATACTTTAGTTACGTAGTGCTAATGTGTGGTTTTTTTGCCTAGTGTCATTCCACTAGACCCTCATAAGCAATTATCTCAAGGTCTGTTAAACTTAAAAAGCACAATGCAATCCTGCACTAAAATGCCTCAAGGCAACCAAATATGCCTTGTAGTGTTCGATTTAGTTACTGCAAGACATTATTGCAACCACAGTGAGGAAAAACTCCAGTTAGTTTTTTGCCAAATAAATATTAGTGTGCTAATCATGTTTTGTCATTCTACAGGTAAAGAAGACCACAAAAGATACATTGCTTAAAAATACAATTGATTCCTCCGTTCCCCACTGATCCATATAGAGATCTCGAAAAAACAGCGCAGTGCAGTCTTCTCAGTCCCATAAAACATAGAACGAACATGTTTGTCTAAGCCAGGGCTGTTTTTTTTAGACTTTCTTAAAAGTGTGGTCAGTGTATTATGGGGTACAACTATACAGTAAATAAAGATATAAATATAATAAACCGCTTGATGAAAGATATTTGTTGTTTCATGGTTATAAATTCATTTATTTTTTTTTTTGCTTTTTTTATCACTGATAAAAACTGAATGTGTTATACATTTTTCTAAGGGAAAATAGAACTTCAACATATTAAATTTAAAGGTAATATGGATATTTTATAAAAAAGGGGAAAATAGCACCATCTTGCATTATAGGCTATTTGCTGGTGGAATATATATATATATATATATATATATATATATATATATATATATATATATATATAAAGCAAAGTCCTGTGTAGGAATGCACACCATATATTTAGTAGCAGCTGCCAGGGTGCAATGTCAAAACAGTATGTACTATGCAAAAAAGGCAGCACTCACTGGTCATTTGTAAGTCAAATTTAGCTTTTAATAATACAAAAAGTTAAAATCTTGGGAAAAACATGATGTTTCGATGCCTAACTGGCATCTTTTTCAAATGTCCCAAAAGGAAAATCCAAAGTGATCACACCAGCTATGGGGTGTTCCCCATGAGAGCATAAAACTACTGGCTAAATGTGTTGTATTTATACTGATCATAGCTGACATCGAGGCTGTGTTCAGCTGTGGATAATCACTTGCAAGTCTGATCAACTGGTTCCGTTCCCACCCACAGGCATTGTACTTCATTGCGCTGTTAGTTGAGTAACTGCATGGCTAATTTGCATATTTGTGGGAGTAATCTGCACCGGAATTGTGTCCAATGATCTTGTAATGTTTTCAGGCGTCATCATATACGCCCACTTGTCTCGGCCGTGAGCGAAACTTCCCCAATCAAAGGGCTGTTGGCCTGTGACTTATGAAATGTGATGCTTCTGGCACAACGATGCCGTATGTTTCACACAGGTTAGTATAGGGTCACCTTTGACTATCAACGTAGAAACTGTATGTTTACCTTGGCACATGATGTAATGAGCATTGTACTGGGATGTAATGCACATTCGACTGTTGTAATAAATGTCCCACCTATAGCGGGTACACCCTCGCATCTATTCATAAAGCAACTACTGATGCGCGAATTTCAGGAAATATCGATGAGGTGTAATACACATTTGATCTTGTTAAAATCAAACAACACGATTGCCCCACTTATGGCGGGTACATCCCCATTGGTTAAGATAAAGCTCCCATGCAAAGTTAGCAGTAAATGCTTGATAGAGCACACAATACAGCAACATGTGGGGGGTGGTGAAGTTAGATAAATGACGTCTGGTGACACATTAGCCAAGTAGCAAAGGAAGAAAAAAGTAAAAAAGGATAAAGAGAAAATGAAAAAATGAAGAAAAACCAAAAATGAAAAAGTTAAACACATAGTAGAAGCTGGAACAATGAGCAAGTCCAAAATGTGTCCATTTTGTAATCCAATGATAGAGACATTGTTTGCAATTGTATTCATTCATTAGTGGATCATTTCTATCCAATGAACGGCCCAAAGTCCAATTTAATGTTTAGTCCTTTAGGAGAGATGGTGTCCAACCTGTAGATCCAGCTGGACTCTAGTCTAAGTAACATCTTGTTGCGGTCTCCCCCCCTTTTTCGAATAGGTAGATGATCAATAATCATGCAGCGTAGGCTGGAGATGCTATGTTTTTGTATAGCAAAGTGTGATCAGACTTGCAAGTGATTATCCACAGCTGAACAGAGCCTCGATGTCAGCTATGATCAGTATACATAGTTAAATACAACACATTTAGCCAGTAGTTTTATGCTCTCATGGGGAACACCACATAGCTGGTGTGACCACTTTGGATTTTTCTTTTGGGACATTTGAAAAAGATGCCAGTTATGCGTCGAAACGTCGTGTTTTTCCCAAGATTTTAACTTTTTGTATTATTAAAAGCTAAATTTTACTTACAAATGACCAGTGAGTGCTGCCTTTTTTGCATAGTATATATATATATATATATATATATATATATATATATATATATATACTGTATATATATTGGATATAAAAAGTCTACACACTCCTGTTAAAATGTTAGGTTTCTGTGATGTAAAAAAATGAGTCAAAAGGGGGTGGAGCTAGCGCCCAAATAGAATGGACATGCAGTGCTAGAGCTCTGAGAAATATCATTTATTTTACTAGATTTATTGAGTCTCAACCTTATCTAAATGAGATTTGCACACTTTAACTATACCCTGCAACTGCCCAGTCAACTATTTGGGGGAATTTAGAGCGGATTCCCCAGAATTAAGGAGAACGAAGATTTAAGGCACAGACTGGGCCTAATTATTGCTGAAGCCCTCTGAGCATTGGGATATACAGCATAGCAGTCTCTGAGCTGTACTAGTCCTTTCCCCTGCTATCATGGAGCAGCTATTTGCGGTACTGCGGACCTACATGGAGGAGTTCGAGAGAGAGGTTTGCCAGAGACTAGATGGCATTATACTGTCTGTAAACGCTGTGAGAGAGGACTTGAAGTTTAACAAGAACTCACTGGGTGCAGCTTTGAATTTGAGGATGACCCCTGAGGGCCCCCATCCTACGTACCCGCCTGTTTGCAGAATTTAGTCTTGGTGAGCTGAGGGGCGAGCCAAAAACACCTGTTGAATCGGTCATTCAGGGATGCGGCCCAGTTGTGGAAGTCAAAGCCTCCAGGAAACAAGATGGGAGCGTGCGCGGCTGTGGAGCTGCTATGATTTTACAGATTCGTGCAGGAGAGGAAAATACTCGCAGTGGGTTGCGGTTTGGTTCTTGGGGGGGTGCGGCCGGCTCCCCGAAGTGTTACCCGTGCCTATCCAGAGCAACTGTGAGGGTCGCAGAGGGCTTACAATACATCCCGCTAGCTGGCAGAGCCCCACAAGCCGGTGTGATTTATTTATGCACCGTAATAGCCGTGAGACTGGGAATAGGTTAAGACAAAGGCGTGCACGGGAGATGAGCTAAAACTCTATTGTGAAGATCTGGCTCCCACCACTCACCGAGGATAATACAACCCTTCTTTCATCTACCAAGTTTTCCTTTTTTTTTCTCAAGCTTATTATATGAATGGACTTATAATGTGGACGGTGTAGTAAGCAATTTATATCCTACTTTTCTCTTATTATAGCTAAAAATGTTTTGCCTCTGATTCCTATATGTTTAAAAGTGCGATTGGTGTGTGATGTACATTTCCTTCTGGCCTCAGGATTACTCCTTGTATGCTGGTATACTCTTTGCTCACAGATAGCAATGTATGTGATAATAAAGCCCTCATATTTGTCAGTCTTAAGCAGTCACACGCTATCTATAGTCGTATTAATATTTTAAGGATAGATTAGAAGCATACTCTGCATGGTGATTGGTCTTTGCTGAGCTTGGTGAGCGATATTAGGCATTAAACCTGATTGCTAACAACGTCGCTATAACACACATAATGCTTTGCATGATCCTTTTCTATGGCTGACTGGACTATTGGATGTATGTAGCCCGGAGATTGTGAATTATTGACTGCTCCCCTTTTCATATGTCTGTACATTCAGCTTCTCATGGAATATAGATTCGAGCAGGCCCATTTATCAAGCTCCGTACGGAGCTTGAAGGGCCATGTTTCTGGCGAGTCTTTAGACTCGCCAGAAACACAACTTATGACCGCTGCTCCATAACTCTGTCCGCCTGCTCTGAACAGGCAGACAGGAATCGCCGGAAATCAACCCGATCGAGTACAATCGGGTTGATTGACACCTCCCTGCTGGTGGCTGATTGGCCGCGAGTCTGCAGGGGGCGGCGTTGCACCAGCAGCTCTTGTGAGCTTCAGGTATGCAAATTAGCCATGCAGTTACTCAATTAACAGCGCAATGAACAGGTTTATTTCTAATATTGCAATAGCACTATAACAAACTTGGCGAGATTAGTAATTATAAGAAATCTACTGAATACACAGGAATCTTAGTTTACATATTTATTATTCAAACTCTTACCAAACAGAAACCATATTTAAATTTACTGAACAGTTGTATAAACATGCCTTCTTTACACTGCCAAGATCCGCAATCACTGGTGATGTAGTCAGATTGCTGGAAAGGCAGCAAGCCCTTTACTTTCCTATGGAAGGCACATCACCACTTGTCTGTTCAGTAAGGTTCAGCCCACTTTTTTCATCAATCCGAGAGTTACATTTTTATTACACTCTCTTATCCCCATACTGTTTTACACAGAAACTTGTGCATGCCAGTTATTGCTTTGCTAGATATTTTTATAAAATGATTGCAAATACTTTCTCCATATTTTGTATTGCATAATCCAAGTAATATGACATTTACTGTACTTTTTATAATTTAATTTATTAGTTAACTAGTGTTAAAGCCCGTTACACGGGCCAAAATGTATCCCTCCAAGATCCTTTCCCTAGCCTTTATTCCCCCCCTCCACTCTAGGATCCTCCCTGTACCTCCCTCTCCCTCCTTCCCCCTCACTCCTTCCCTCTCCCAGCCACTCTTAGCATACATTTTTTTCTGTAGTGTAGTGGTCCCACCTGTTCCTGCCCCTCCCGCCCCCTCCAGCGATGTTCTGCCCACTCGCCTCCCTCCTAACCCTCCCACACCACCGCAGCCCGATGCAGAGAGGGACACAGAGTGTCCCTCTCAGTTTTGGTACTTCTGCAAGACTATTTCTGCACTGCCCCACTCGGGGGCATGCAGAAATAGCATACAGAAATAGCATAATCTTGCTAGTTTTAGCGAGATCACGGCAGAGAGTGGCCCAGTGCTTAACAACCAGCACAGTCCTCGCACTTGTCTCACACAGTCTCTACTATCGTTAAGGGGTTAAGGCCAGGTATGTTTGTCTTGCGCAGTCTCTACTATGCATGACTGCGTCGGACAAACATACTTGGCCTTTTATTATATAGGAGAGGTTTGCTAATTGTCTTACCATATGTGTTGCATTTTTCTGCTATAGCATAGTTTTGCTGACCACTGTTTTTTTTACCACAATTATTTTTGATATTGCTGATTGCATATTTATTTAATCTGCTACATTATCGTTTCCCTATTGCTAATAAATAGCATTTTCACCTATAATTCATGATCAGCATTATCATGTCCTAATTATACTATGGGAGCACATGCAAAACAATTTGGTAACATTTTCATGAGTGCTATCATATAGATGTTATAATACAGAGTGTTATAATGTAGGCGTTTTTCGTTACTATACCATTATACATTATTCATTCTTCATCATTGTATAAGTGGAGTTTTCTACCAAGATGTGTGACAGTGTTTGATAAAATTTGTGATAACTTTCTAAAAAAAATCTCAAATGACTTTGTACCTTTTTTGAAAATATGATCAGTCATTAAATAAAGATTACATTTATTTATTTAACTTTAAATCCATATCAACAATGAAAGCTTAATGGTTAATATATTACATTGGCTCATAAGAAAAATATGAAATGGACATGTAACCTACAACTTTTTTTTTGTATAATACAGATGAGCATACCATTGTAAATAGCTTTCTAATGTACTTCTACTATCAAATTTTCTTAATTCTCTTGGTATCCTTTGTTGAAGGAACAGCAATGCAATACTGGAAGGTAGCTGAGCATATCAAGTGAGTCGATGACAAGAGGCATATATGTGCAACCACCAACCACCAGCTAGCTCCCAGCAGTGTATTGCTGTTCCTAAACCTACCTAGGTATGTTTTTCAACAAAGCATACCAAAAGATCAAAGGAAATTAGATAATAAAATAAATTTGAAAAGTTGTTTAAAGCTGTTTAAAACTGTGTGCCATGAAAGTTTAATTTTGACTTTAATGTCTATTTAAGTACTACAGATGTAGTCACTGAAACTAAGCAATATAGTGGTCACGCCACAAAAGGAGTGCCAGAAATGTTGTCATAAGTGCCATCTAGTGCACTTGTGTCATGGGGTCAACACCTGTAGTCTAGCCTAAGACTTGGGGGCCACAATACATCCCTCCAAAGCATTTTATATGGCTATCCACTTAAAAAGAAAAAAAAAAACCATCATAGTCTTAATGTGTTAATCATAGAAGAGAAATTGGAGATAGGTGATACAATAGGACCCTTCAAGTATACTAGTAGTTTTAATAAAACATGAAAAAAAAATTCACAAAAAAAGCAGCACCAATTTAAGGGACCATGATGCCAAGTTTAATAGTAGTTGTTTTAGGATTAATTTGCTTATGCACTTCATTAAAGAAAGGGTTTTTGAATTAAGTAATAAACCTTTATTAAGAAGTGGTAAAGACCCTAGGGGGGAGATTAACTATATGTCGAGGGGACATGATTCACTATATGATTCACTACTATGCTGTTGGCATATATGATTGCACAAGCATTTCTAGTGAAATGCTTGTGCATCACCGCCCCCTGCTCACTGGCAGCCAGTGGCATTCAATCATCCTGACAGGTTAAGGATGACAGGTTAAGGAGCAGCGGTCATATTACCTCTCCAACCAACTCTATTACTTCCTATGAGTGAATTTTAACCACTCACAGGGACAGCCCCTTTTTTTAATATACGTTTCTAAGAGCAGTCCCTAAAAATGTTGGCCTGGTTTTCATGTCTGATCAAAAAAATGTTTTGATCTTCAGCCCCAAAGACTCAATACCCAATGATCTAAAGCTCTCTGCACTGATGAGATTATCAATACTGTGATGTTCCTCAAAGAACTTTAGAAAGACACATTTTAGTTTGATAGCTGCTATCTCACTATAGGTTCCGAATGTGAAGGAAAGACAAATACTTTGCAATTGTAATGCTCAAGAAGGCTTAAGCTAGAGAACTGCTCTTAATTCTTTACATAGTTTATGTTCAAATCAAGTGTATTCCCTCCTCAAAATCCTTTTTGAGATGGGAGTAATAATTTGTTCAAAATATAATCCAAGTATACCCTTAGCACCAATAGAGTGTTGGAATGCATAAATCCCTTTATACCAGACATAATGCTATCCTATGTAAAAAAATATCTGCTTTGTTAGATATTGGACAATCTAGATGGGTCCGCCATTGTCAATTACTATTAAAGTATCTGTTATCAAAATTGGTTTCTAATTTCCAGATACCCTTTAGCAAAAATATAATGCACAAGATGAAACAAGACTTGCGCTATTATAAATAAAATACAGTTTTGTGTTCCAGTTTTGCAGCTTTTAGATTCTTATTTTAGCCCCCAAGGGCCAATGCTTCATAACATTCTGTTACAGTTTTTCCATTATCTTCAAGAGGATTTCAAAGATGAGTCTATAACTTATAAATAGGTCATCAGACCCAAGTCCTTGGCAGATTTATTCTGAACATCACAAATTCATAGCATTTGAAAGATGATAACTCTTTTTTTTCTGTCATTATCCTTTTCATGAAGTTGCAAGAAGATAGTAATATACAAGTAACTAAAGCTAATAATTGTGTGAATGGGAACTGAGAAGCTTTGGTACCAGTTATATCAGGATTGTAAGGTTATTCTCTAACTATATTGATACTATATACATTATGGTAAAAGCTCAGTGTTTAAACTAAGTTACAACACTAAATGTATTTCACGAGTTAATCTAATGATTGAAAAGCTATATGTGTAGGATATGAAATAAATTTGTAAGACCATTTTATATATATATATATATATATATATATATATATATATATATATATATATATATATATATATATATATATATATATATATAAATAAATATGTTTCATGCATTTTATTGATTTACTGTATTTCAATAGAGAATCTTTTTTTTTCTTCAACATAGCTGTTTTAGGCCTATATTCCATAAAGCCTGAAGCGTTTTTGTGGTTTTATAGCCAACTATTGAAGATCACTTACCCTTCTCCAATTAAAGCATCAAGTTTTTTTTTTATTTCTAAAATAATGAAGCAATAAAGCCTGAAAATAACATATATTAATTTTACTGTTTCCAAAATATATGTGTATGAATTACTAGGGATGAAAATCATTGTCTCCCACTTCATCCTAGGTAAAAAATACACTTCTGTAAATGTTAGGGGGATTAAAGTAGATATACAAAAATCATATACTGGTAGTGATGTCGCGAACCTAAAAATTTGGGTTTGCGAAAGGCGAACACCAAGTTCCGCAAAAGTTTGCGAACGGTTGAACTGGGCGAACCGCCATAGACTTCATTAGGCAGGCAAATTTTAAAACCCACAGGGACTCTTTCTGGCCACAATAGTGATGGAAAAGTTGTTTCAAGGGGACTAACACCTGGACTGTGGCATGCCGGAGGGGGATCCATGGCAAAACTGCCATGGAAAATTACATAGTTGATGCAGAGTCTGGTTTTAATCCATAAAGGGCATAAATCACCTAACATTCCTAAATTGTTTGGAATAACGTGCTTTAAAACATCAGGTATGATGATGTATCGATCAGGTAGTGTAAGGGTTACGCCCGCTTCACAGTGCGCAGTGTAGGTGATATACCTGCCCTGTGACCATGCTTTGCAGACCAGGTATCAGTGGTCAGATGGACCCTTGCCCCAACACTGTGTGCCATACATGCCATTATAGCAGACTTATATGGCTTTGGCGTTGCTTTTTGGTAATTAGAAGGCTGCTAAATGCCACTGCGCACCACACATGTTTTATGCCCAGCAGTGAAGGGGTTAATTAGGGAGCATGTAGGCAGCTTGTAGAGTTAATTTTAGCTTAAGTGTAGTGTAGTAGACAACCCAAAGTATTGATCCAGGCCCATTTTGGTATATTTCATGCCACCATTTCACCGCCAAATGTGATCAGATTTAAATAAAACTTAAATTATTTCGCAATTTCAGGTTTCTCACTGAAATTATTTACAAACAGCTTGTGCAATTATGGCACAAATGGTTGTTATTGCTTCTCTGGGATCCCCTTTGTTCAGAAATAGCAGACATATATGACTTTGGCATTGGTTTCTGGTAATTAGAAGGCTGCTAAATGTTACTGCGCACCACACGTGTATTATGGCTAGCAGTGAAGGGGTTAATTAGGTAGTTTGTAGGGAGCTTGAAGGGTTAATTTTAGCTTTAGTGTAGAGATCAGCCTCCCACCTGACACATCAGACCCCCTGATCCTTCCCAAACAGCTCCCTTCCCTCCCCCACCCCACAATCGTCCCACCATCTTAAGTACTGGCAGAAAGTCTGCCGGTACTAAAATAAAAGGTTTTTAATTTTTTTAAAAAATTTTAAGCATATTTACATATGCTGTAGTGTAGCATCCCCCCTTAGCCACCAACCTCCCTGATCCCCCCCCCCAAAACAGCTCTCTAACCCTCCCCATCTGCCTTATTGGTGGCCATCTTGGGTACTGGCAGCTGTCTGCTATTATTTCACAGTCAAAAAAGTGTTGTTGTTTTTAAATGTACACTACTGTTACAACAGATATGAGTGGTGGCACTGGGCAAGTGGGCACAGTATACGCTGTGAGCCTGACACACACGCTGGCAGGCAGGCAACTGCAATTAGATTACACAGGAAAAAAATAAAAAAAAGCAGACTGATGTTCTAGCCCTACAAAGGGCTTTTTGGAGTGCTGTCCTTACAGCAGAGATCAGATGAGTCCTTTAGGACTGTAGTGGACACTGAATACACTAGCCTAGCTATCGATTTCCCTATTAAATCAGCAGCAACTACACTGTCCCTCCTCTCACTAAGAATGCAGCTTCCAAATTATTCTAAAATGGATGCTGTCCAGGAGGTGGGAGGGTCTGGGAGGGAGGGTCTGCTGCTGATTGGCTGTAATGTGTCTTCTGACCATGAGGTAGAGGGTCAAAGTTTACTCAATGATAAAGAATAGGGGGCGGATCGAACATCGCATATGTTCGCCGGGAACTATTCGCCGGCGAACTATTAGTGACATCACTATATACTGGTAATACTACCTTTAGTGTTAGCCAAACTCCTAGGTGTAAGTAACATTTTGGCCTAGAAGGTTAGGACTATAAATTGTGAGCCCTGTATCTATCTATCTATATATCTATCTAAATAAATTAAAATCAGTAATTACAGTTTATATTTGAAGTACATTGGTTCAGTTAGTACTTTTTTTTAGCTATTTAGATGTGAAAAAAATACACTTTTTACGTATGGTCATATGACAATTTTTAGACAAAGCTACAGCAAAAACTACCATATTCATTTTTTGAAATTCAGTTGAGAAATAGGTGGGCAATATGGATATTTTTGTTTAGTTCTGCTGCAGGTTATTAGATTTATGGTCATAAAGTGCATCTTACAGAGACATGTGACCCTTCAATTGTCCAATTTTGTCCCTGTAAGTGGCCAGCAAGATAAGGGTTTTTAAAGACCTCCCAAGTCCCTCCAAGCCCCAGGCTTCAGGGTGTGGTAATGCCTTGTTTAGTTTTGCCAATTGCCAGCAATTGGTAATAAGACTAAAGGCATGCTTTTCAACAAATTATATAAAGAAAACAAATCACATTAGGCAATGGAAGTAAACTTGAAACTTGTTTGAAATTGCATGCTCTATCTGAACTATGAAACAAAAATGTGGGTTTTCATGTCCCTTTATTTAATGAGTTCCTTGATACAACAGAGATGACAGTGGTTTTTCTATGGGGGTAGTTAAAGGGTAATAAGCACCCCCATCATTATTAAAACAATCCGACTCTCAAAGTTGTAAGTAGCCATAGATTTGCAAGTCAGTTTAGTTCTTTCCTCTTCCAAAAAAAATGAATTACACAAATGGGGAAAAGAGGTTTATATAAGAAAAGCATGACTAAGAGTTGGAATAAGATTACTAACCACTACTACTAGCGCCACTCTCTTAACCTTGTTACAAAGCTTTGTTGGCACCTCCATTTTCCCAGATCTAGACCCACTCCTGAGACACAAATAAAATCCCTATCTTATTAATTAATGTGTAGATTTGGAATTTCGTTGAAGAAAGCTCAGTCAAATTGATCCCACTTTAGACTGAGAAAAGCTGCCTATTTTTCAAGCGATCTGTTCCAGCTTTAACATGTGAGCATTTAACATTAACACAAGACATGCAATGTACCAGATCTGGCATAAAAATTAATCCAAAGCAATTTAACATAGAGAAATGTGTTATTGTAAAAGTTGCTCTCTTTGCATAAACTCTGAATAAATTTGCAACTAAGATGCACGCCTACATATGACGCCACATTAGCTGGTTATAATTAGACACTAACATGACAAGTACAACAACTCATTTATAAAATCTTGAATAGTTAATATATATTTTTCTAAATACATATTTCATCTCCCCTTTTGTGTCATATATATCATTTATAAAATCATTAAATATATTCTTCTGACTATCACAAAGCTAAATCATTGGCCTTGCTGTTATAAAAGGATTTAAAATATTATCTGAGGCTGTGAGACACAGCTGCAATGTATTACTCTGTATGCCATTGCATTACTCTTTGGCATTCAAAGATTTTGTTTGTATAAAAATTGTGTAATTGTTTTGGGGGTTACGCCCTTTTCTTTGAGAGCCATTACAATCAGTCATAATTCCCTTGTGAATAGCATTTCATGTTTTTTTTTTTTTTGTTCTACTTTAATCAACCCCCTTCTAAATCATTTGAAAAGCCCAACATTTTCAATTTATATTAGACTTTTCAAATGCATTAATTTCATCAAAACAGCTTTACTTTGCAATGGCATAATTCAACACCAATATTCCAAACAATCAGAACACACTGATCCTACAGATTTTCAAAGGATTTTTTGGCCTTTACAAATTCTATACACCTGGATCTATTAATAATCCAGTTTTAACTGTTTAATGTGGCTGTTTGAATGATTGCTTTTAGTGTTTAAGTACTTGCACATGTTCAGTGCACATACAGTAATACTAAATCATCTATTTTTTGTGTAATAAAAAGGTAAAATATGTAGTTGAGATTACACTTTGAAACATGTACACAATTAAACATGAACACCAAAAAAGTTTGTTTATAGTGGCAATGAAATGTTTGAAGGTTTAAATATGTTAAAGGGAAACTAAATTCAAGATTAAAGTTTCATGATTTAGATAAAGTATACAATTTATAAAATATTCCCAATATACTTCTATTATCAAAACATGTAGATTATTTTTAGAAGCAAAATTTCTAAGGCTCAAGCTCCTACTGAGCATCTGCAAAAGTGCATAGTGTATATGCATTTTGTGATTGGTTGATGGCTGTCACATGGTACAGGAGAAGGGAAAATGGTATTGACTTTCAAGTTTGCCAGAAAATATTCTACTGCTCATTTCAAATTAAAAGTAATTTCTATTGCATTGTCTTTTTATTGTGTATTTATCTGTTATTAAGCTCTACTTTGTTTAGTGGTCGTTTTTAATTAAAAAGTGTGACATTTTTAGTTGCAGGCATTAATATGAATGGATAAGAAAAAAAAACTGTCATCATTATCATAATCAATATTGAATTATTTATCTGCCCTATTGTACTTTTGCTTTGAAGATACTTGTTAAAAGCTGATTGTAAATAATCCAATATAAAACAAAGCAAGCGGAACTGCTAAAAATGCAAACAATCTTTATTCCATCTTAGTTAAAAATCGGCACACATGTAGAAAGATAAAAAATAAGTTTCGGCTGCTGACAGCCTTAATTATAAACTGATATCACCTGTGGAGCTTAAATACGCTCCCTCACAATCTCATTAGTTGTCCCAATGCCTGTAAAAACAACTTCATCGCTTGGATTTAAAGCTATAGCAAACCTCCACTAAAAAACACTAACATTCACATACTTATGTTGGAAACCTATATGTACATATTACCTGCCCTAGCTGCAATAGTGCACTTATACTCATAATATTCCCCCAATGTACCGGAATTGATATACTGTAGTACATTAGTTTGAATGTTATTCATTGTTTTTTTTTATCCTTATCAAAACCAAATATGTACCTCATATTAGCAATTATTTATTTAGGTCTCAAGCCCTGGGTTTCTCTTCCCAGCCAGTATTAACTTTTATATGTTTTAAACCTATCCTACATCTGAAAAAAATGGAATATATCTATGTATACATATATAAACACCCTCTAACCTATGACAAGTGTATCAAAAGGGGTGTGTCTATACATATGTGTATGCACTTAGCAATGTGCTACAATATATATTTCGGACTTGTGTATATGCACATTAGCAATCTGTTTTATCTTAACATATATAACATATAATAATTTGGCAATCTGTTCCAATATATATGATGGATAAATCAAAGGAATAATTTGGCAAAATCTCTCCTTGCATCAATTATTCTCTATTTCCAAAAATTACTGATGTCTCCGTCTATGTTCATGCCATGGGGTCTACATGTTTTTAGCTTGAAGATCCAATAAGCTTCCTTTTTAAATAGATCCTGCATTCTATTGTCACCCCTTGGTTTTCTTCTCACTAGATCTATTATTATCCAATTCAGTGTCCTAGTGTCCCCCTGATGTTCATATATGAAGTGTTTAGCTGCTCCAGAAGCGGTCCTTCCTTTCTATATATCATTACGGTGCTCCCTTATCCTGACTCTTGTCTCCTGTGAAGTACACCCTATATACTGTTTCTGACAGATCGTACACAATATCATATATAAGGAGATCCATCATGTGTTTTATGGCATCAAGACCCTCATTGTGCGGTATGGCTGAATAAAGGCTCACTACATCCACAATGAGCTAACCATACTCTCCTGACCACAGTGTATGATCTGTTAGATTCAGAAGATGCTTAGTATCTTTGAACAATGAGGGAAGTCTCCATACTAAGGGTTGAAGTAAGGATTCTATCCATTTGGATAGATTCTCAAAGATCAAGCCTATCCCCGACACGATAGGTTTGCCCCTTGGGGAACTCCGGAAGATGGTGAAATATCAGTACTACCAGATCATATATATATACAGTATGTACTCGAAGGTCAACAAGTCCATCACTCCTGACTCCAAACCATCTTCCAGCAGGTCTCTAAGCATAGTCTGAAATTGTACAGTGGGGTTGGTATGCAAGACTTCATATACATCTTTGTCATTAAATTGCCTGCTTCTTATACGGTTTCATTGTTTTCATGTGAATAACTATATGTTTCATAATGTTAGCTGATTTAAAAAAAAATTCTATTTATCTACATCTCTCCTTGATTGTAATTGCTTTAAACTGTCTCTTACTTTTTCTCTACTAACCTGTACACTATGATGAATTTCCCAAAACTTGAACTAGATCCAAGTCATCGTCATCAGGCAAAGTGCTTCTTTGCTATCATCAGCACATGTTCTTTGGCTAATGTTCTTATTTTCTTACGATCAGTGCTGGCTCAATGAATTGTAATGCCTGGGTCCAAGACTGAAATGCTTTTCCCAACAATTTGCAGATGACATTCTAAATGCAACAATAGTCAGTTACAAAGATTAAAGTTCAGCAGTTTGCAGTGTCACATAAGAGCATACTGATACCTAACCACATATAAGAGACATTTGTGGTTAGTATATGCTCTCCCTATATGCCACCTCTGACACATGCCACCTGTGTTCCATAGATTCACAATGTGCCATTATAGTGCCACTCCAGCTTACTATCTAAGCTCTCTTTTCTCCGTAATAATTGCTACTTTATACTATTCTTCCTTCATCATAGTCTAGTCTTCTGTTTACTTCTCCTTTCAAATATTTTTTGATAGCATCATTTTGAAAAAATGCTTATGGGTAGAACTAATCTGACATGATTCCTACTTACTTTGCTTAAAACAGCATAATGCTGCAACAAGAAAATGTTGTAATGTATTATTGCCCTGTTCCTTCCCTAAAAAAATGTGTCTACCCCCCACAAATGGGTTAAACTAAATTGTTACAAACCAGTGCACTACAAGAGATGAACACAGCAGCAATATGTGCGTAACTACAAATCACTTATTCTGTCCAGCTCATGATTGCTCTAGTGTTTACATTAACTATGGGTTAAACATACAATGAGATAATGTTCTAACATTTTGCTTATTATAGTTTTACGGGGCTCATTTATCATTGTGGAGGCAGACAAATTTTTCAGGCAGGGAACCTGCCCACTAGCATTCAGGGCCAGCAATGCATTTGCTTTGACAATTTATGATTGCACAAGCATTCAATTGTGTAGCCCTACCCCTGCTGTTATACAGAAAATTGCACAAGAGCAGAAGGAAGCAGATGCTGTGACATACTTTTTTTTTTTTCTAATGTGTTTATTGTTTTCTGAAAAACATTACAATATGCTTTAAAACATATATAATCTTACAGAGATCTATTTTTTTTTGTGAGAATACACCATTTTAGACGTTTACTGTATACCCATATTCAGATGGTTAAGAGAGCTAAGATAGAACGTCTGCAGGGTTTATCCACATGAAGGTTGGGCAGCATGTTGCAAGGGTCCGTTAAGTTTTGGTCTGGCTGCCAATATCTTCTGTGCTGGTAGTTAGAGTAGCAATAAGCACTGAAGGGTGCTATTCATATTTGGAACAACCTGGGTAGGTACAAAGCTGGTGTGTATTTAGTCATTGAGGTGTACTGAGTTCAATCCCTAGGTGTTAACACATTGCGTATTAGAAATTGTAAACAAAGTTAGATTTGTAACAAAGGAGAACTAAAGTAAAAAAGAAGGGATTTAGTGAGTTTAATGGGTTTATAGAGAGGCAGAACACTGTAAAGAAAGCAGAGACAACAGGGAAGGGGAGGATTTGAATCCGCATGTTTAGAGTGGTGCTAGTTAGGGTCATGAGACAATTATGCAATTATAATCAGGTGGTATGAATCAAGGTGGGTGTCGATAGTGTACCATGTCTGTGGGTGTGTGGGTGATCTGGTTGTGTAGAGAGTGAGGGATTGTTATGGTTTGGCGTATAGAGTCCCAATATAATCTTATATTCACAAAGAATGTGATTTTATTCCTTTTGTAAAACCCATATTCCTCGAGCGAGAGTATCTCATCTGTTTTTTGTAGCCATTTCTCTAGTGTTGGTATTTGAGGTGATTTCCAGTATAGGGCTATAAGGGTTTTTGCACTGTTAAGCCCTATATACATTATAATTTTGCATCAGAGTGGTGGAGTCTCATTTAGGAGAACCATTGTTGGGGTTAGTGAAAATTCTGTGTCTGATAGGAATTGTAAGGTACTCTCTACATTGTGCCAAAAGGTGGCCAGCTTGCTGCATTGCCACCAGATATGTAACAGGTTGCCTTGTGTATTACAGCCTCTCCAGCAGAGAGCCAAAGAGGTTGCGTACATTTTTTTTAGTTGTACCAGAATCAGGTACCAGCGTGGAAGAATTTTATAGTTAAGCTCTATAATTTTGGGTGAGGTGGAGGTTTTACGTGTGTTTTGGAAGATTTTCTGCCACTGTTTGGCGTCAAAATTGTGCCTATTTTGTGATGCCACCGAGTTGTGTAGGGAGGGAGAGATGAGGATTTTGCTAGTGATAATGATCGTTTAGAGATCATTCCTGATATAAATGTTTGCTCGAAGTGGCTAGGTGTTCTGAGTAGATCCTGTTTGTTTTGTGTCTTTTGGATGAAGTATTGTAGATGGGCATATTTCAGCCATGGGGAAAAGGACCCATGTAGGATTTGAGATATTTCTGCTCTAGGTTTGAGCTTGCCTTGGTTAAGTAATTGAGCTATAGGGATGGAATCGAATACCTCTTGGACTACTAGTTCTTTCTTGTGTGATTCGTATCCTCCCATGAGCTCTATGTTGGGAAAAATTGGTGTAAGTGGTGATGTGGGTGTGGAAAGAGTTGGGTTCATTTTAAGAAGATAGTCCCATGTGTTGAAGATATGCCTATATAGTGGGGGTGATGAACAAGGTGGTGTACGCCTAGTGTTGGGAAGCCAACAAAGGGGTCCCGGGGGTAGGTGCTCTAAGTAGTTCCACTGCTATCCAAGCCTTGGAGTCTCCTCTACAGTGCCAGTCTAGCAGTTTTTGTATAACTACCGAGTGATAATATAGGCTGATATTGGGGAAACCCAGTCCTCCATTTTGTAGGGATCTATACATTGTTGTTCTATTTATTCTTGGTCGGGTCCGACCCCATATGAAGGAGTTAATTGCGAGGTTTTGGTGAGTGTAATTGGCATTGCCTGCAGTATGCATAGGATTTTGGGTAGAATAGTCATTTTGATACCTTGTATTCTTCCCCACCATGACAAGGGCTTGTCTTTCCATGTGGAAATGAAATGTTGGATGGATTGTAGTAGTGGCTGGTAGTTAAGGGGGAACCACCTTGATGGGTTTGGGGATAATACTATCCCCAGTTATTTTAAGTGTGAATTTTGAAGTTTATATGAGCAAACACTTTTTAGTTCTGTGAAGTTATTGGGGTTCATGGAAATATTTAAAATTTCTGACTTGTTATAATTGATGAGGAAATGAGAAAACTTACTCTATTTGTCAAATTCTGAAGTTAAGGCTGGGAGAGAAAGTGTGGGG
This sequence comes from Bombina bombina, assembly GCF_027579735.1. Lineage (NCBI taxonomy): Eukaryota > Metazoa > Chordata > Amphibia > Anura > Bombinatoridae > Bombina > Bombina bombina. The sequence continues at coordinate 243,347,454 of NC_069506.1, forward strand.
GAGGAAAGGGTTAGCAATATATTTTCTGCAAACATGGCAAGTTTGTGAGTGTTAGGTCCAGTGGTCAGTCCTTGCATATTTGGATTGTTTCTAATATGATTTGTTAGAACCTCCATTTTAAGAATAAAGAGTATAGGGGAGAGGGGGCAACCCTGTCTGGTACTGTTAATTTTAAAACTTTGTGAAAGGACTCCATTAGTTTGAACTTTAGCTGTGGGGCTATTATAAAGGTGGAAAATATGATCAATCATCAGGTCTCCAAAACCAAAACGCTTTAGGGTGCTATGATGTAAAAAGGGCCAATTTAACCTGTCAAAGGTTTTTTCTGCATCAGTAGAGACCAGGACAGCAGGGATCTGTTGCGTTGTTGAATTGTCCATAAGATGTAGTACTCGTACCATGTTGTCTCTGGCCTCCCTGAGCAGAACAAAGCCTGCTTGGTCTACATGAATAAGTGATGGTAACGTTTTATTGATACGTTTGGCAAGAATTCTAGCATATATTTTAATGTCTCCATTTAATAAAGAGATGGGACGGTAGTTGTCAGGTTCTGCAGGGAGCTTAACTGGTTTAGGGATAACCAAAATGTGCAAACATATCAAATGTGGGCTTCTAAAAGATTAGGTGATAATCGTTCTCCGTTGTCTAGGGAATTGAATAGGTTAGTAAGGTGTGGGACCAGAATACTTCAAAATTGCTTATAGTGTTTTGTCGATAAACTGCCTGGGCTTTTCTGGAGAGGGATGTCATAAATAGCTGCTATTACTTCTTGCGCGGTAATGGGGTCTTCTAATTGTTTCGCAATGTGCTAAGGTATTGTCGGCAAGTTAGAATCTTGTATGTACTGATCTGTCTCCTTATGATCAGTCGATTGGGTCAAGTGGGGGATGTTATAAAGATTATGGTAGAAATCACTAAAAACATTAGCGATTGATCTACTGTCATATATGTAGTCTGTGAAATTGGAAGGGTGGGATAGTTTGCAGATGAAGTTGTTGATTGTGCAAGTCTTGAGGACTCTGGCTAAAAGGGAGCCTGCTTTATTTCCTTCTATGAAGTATAGCTTTTTCAAGTATAGTGCTTTTTTTAGGCTTCTTTATTTAGTAGATCGTTCAACTCTGGTCTTATTTGGGATAGCTGTAATGTATAATGAGGGTCGTCAGGGATTTGCATATGTGTACGTTCTAAGTTGTGAAGTTGTTGTAGTAACTGATAGTGTTTATTGTAGTTTTTATTTAGTATGGATTTCTGTTTTATACTCCCCTCCGACTATGGCTTTGTGGGCCTCCAAGACCAGATTAGTGGATGAAGAGGGAATCGCATTGTGTTGAAAATAATGAGTGAGGGTGCGTGAAAATGTATCTTTTATTTGGGGTTGTAAAAGTAGTGTTTTGTGCAAATGCCAATGGAAGTCTGTAAATGGTTTGTCATGCCAGGCAATGGACAGTGTTACCATAGAGTGATCCGACCAAGGGTTTGGTAGGATCTCTGAGGATTTTGGTCTATGAAAATGTGGTCTATCCTTGAGTAGGATTTTGGTGTAGGTTTTCTGTGAGGGGTGCTGAATTCTTCAGATGTCAAGGAGGGCTGCATTGTGTAGGGCACTTGTAATAGCTACCAGGGAGCTTCTGGGTAGTGTGCTTCTCTTGTTGGAGCAGTCTAGGAGCGGTTCTATAGCTACATTACAGTCACCTGCGAAAATCACAGTGCCTTGTGTTATTCTTAATAGTTCCTTAACTACTTTTTTAAGGAAATGTGACTGGCCTGTGTTTGGAGCATAGATATTTTCTAACGTGATAGGGCGATTGTATAGAGTGCCTACAAGTATTATATATCTTCCCTCATTATCCGTATATTTGTGGAGGACCTGGAAGGGGGTATTGCAGTGGAAGAGTATCCCTACTCCATTACATTTTCTGGCATTGGAGTTGAAGTAGCCTACCAAGAAGTGTCTGGATGTAAATTTGGGTTCTGAGTGTTTACAAAAATGTTTTTCTTTAAGGAAGACAATGTCTCCCTTATGTTTGTGGAACCAATTTAGAGCTATAGATCTCTTTGTGGGAGAGTTGAGGCCTTTTACATTTTGAGTAATGAACATTGCTTCAGGAACTGCCATGAGTGAGGATGTGAGTAGTGTTGTGGCTAAATTGTTGGAAGTGTGTTTCAGCCGATTGGTGGGGGTTAGTGGGATGTTATCTTTGTAGAAGTGTATGGTTACCTGTGATTGGTTTTATCTAATTGGGACAGCAACTCAGTGATTGGTGCTGTGAGCTTCTGGTTCTGTCTCTTTTGATAGGGAAGAGGGGAGGAGTAGACGAGGGGAAGCAGAAATTGTGAGATTCTTGTGGGTTGATATCTGCAGATTCATAGAGAGAAAACAAGTAAGAAACATAGAGCAACCAGAAACCAATAACAGAACAAAGAAACAATAAACAAAAAAATTACAAATACTTAGAACAGTATTTTAAATGGTATGGGGGGGGCATAGTGACTTATGGGGTTCACTATGATGAGCAGTTTCCATCTGAAAGGGGGGGGGACAGTATTTTAGTGAGGTCCATTAGGACAGTGTAGTGGGAGTGGGTGGTAGAGTAATAACTACTTCTAAAGTAAATTCTCTGAGGAGAAGGGTGATGACTTTTGGGTTCAAGTGTGAAAATGGTTACAAAGTAGACAGCTTCACAATGGGGTAATATACTTCACCAAATGGTGGATCTATGGGTGTTCATGAAGTTCAGAACGGAGAGTGGACTCAGGTGGGGTCTTCATCTGAACAGCTTGTTTTTTGCATGGTCTTGCTGGGATTTTTTGTGACTCTTGTCCAAGCTGTTCTCTGTTGCTTTGATGGAGGAGATGATGTGGTGTCATCTGGTGGGATTGCAGACTTTGGAGAGATTATTGTTGGAATGTTTAGACTCTTGCAAAATTGGTCAAGGTCATCTGGTGTGCTGTATGTGATGATCTGGGACTCATGTAGCACTTTGAGTCAGAATGAGAAGACCTATCAATAGAGTATCTTCAGGTCTTGCAGATGATTGGTCAGGTACTTCGCTTCCCTGCTTTAATCAAGGTGATGGTGCTCAAATCAGCAAACACTTGTATAGTGTCTCCTTCAAAGGAGATTTGGCGTAGCTTTCGTGGGGCCATCATTAATCTTTCTTTATTTTTAAAGCTTTGGAATCTTATGATTATGTCTCTAGGTGGCTTGTCATCTGGTGATGTAGGGTTCAAGGCCCGATGAGCTCTTTCCAGCAGTATTGTTGATGTATCCTCTTGCAATATAAACTGAAATAACTGTTGTAGGTGCTGTGAGATTTGGGATGTTATGATTTTTTCTGATATTCCCCTGATCCTGAGGTTCTGACATCACCAGCTGTTATCCAAATACTCCACCGGGGTCTGTAATTGCTGTATCATGGTGTTGTGAACTTGAAGAGTACGGTTTTGGAGATCAACATCATTGTTGTATAGTTCCATGTCTTCCTCTATTTGTACCACTCTCTTCCCCAAATCAGAGAAGTCCTTTTTTACTTCTGTTAGTCCATCTTTGATGAGCTTGCCCACTTGGGTGAGGAAAGTTGCGAAGTCAGCTTTGGTCGGTAGGTTATGGAGATCAGCTTTCGCTAGGGGGTAGAGGGATCTGTGTCTGGAGAAGTATTTTCAGGGCCTTGTGTGCTTTTTGTGTCTGCTGTGGAGTATTCCAGCACTTTAAAGAAGTTATTCATTTTGGAGCTAGATGTTACTGGGCCTTTACTGGATTTATTGGGCCGTGGCGTGCGTCTTGATGCCATTTAGTTGCTCTTGTATATTAGTGAGGTAGAAGTGGTCATTTCAGAGGTGTAACATCTCCAAGAGACCGTATGATAGTTTTCATTTCGTAGTTATGAGCCTCAAAATATTTACAGGATTGAAGGGTGCATTCCCTTATAAGTGAAATAATATCTGAGAGCTTCAGTATGTGGCAACAGCCTGCTATATTGTTATATTTATAGGCTTTGCAGTAGTTCTGGATATTATGAGGTCTTCATATTTTGTAATCTATACTATAATTTTGTTTGTAATGTCTGTCGCCTTCGGCAGTTGCTCAGGCATCCTCAAAGGAATGTTGGATGCAAGCGCAGCCACCTCGCAATGAGACAGCTTCAGGAGCTCCAACTCTCAGCTGTAACATAACAGCTGAGAGTTGGAGCTCCTGAAGATTCAGATATCTGCCGCATATGGAGCCAGAGCGCGATCGGTGCTTCACCTCTATATCAGGCCAGAAGCCTGATCGTTACAGACGGTGACACTGTGTGTGCAAAATAGAGGGGAGAGAAAGAGCAAAAGAGAGGGGGAGAGAGAGCAAAAGAGAGGGGAGAGGGAGAGCAAAAGAGAGGAGGGAGAGAGCAAAAGAGAGAGAGGAGAGAGAGCAAAAGAGAGGGGGTAGAGAGCAAAAGGGGTGGTGAAAGAATTCACCTGGATGGATTCTTTCACCACCCTGCCTTTTTCGGAATCCACCTGGATGCAGCAGAATCTGCATCCAGGTTGATTTAAAAAATGTCAGGGTGGTGAAAGAATCCTTCTGGATGCAACGTAAGCTGCATCCAGGTGGATTCTTTTACCACCCTGCCATTTTCGGAATCCACCGGGATGGCAGGGTGGTTAAAAGAATCCCCCTGGATGCTACGTAAGCTGCATCCAGGTGGATTCTTTGTGGT